>NC_091333.1:16896192-16993692 GCF_038502225.1 Cherax quadricarinatus
TCTGTTATGTTCACTTGCAAGAAATCACTGAGTGTGTGTGTGTGTACTCACCTATTTGTACTCACCTATTTGTGGTTGCAGGGGTCGAGTCTTAGCTCCTGGCCCCGCCTCTTCACCGGTTGCTACTACTAGATCACTTGTGTGTGTGTGTGTGTGTGTGTGTGTGTGTGTGTGTGTGTGTGTGTAATTATGTGTCGAATTATGTATGGGTTTATTATGTGTCTGAAAAGTAGGTGGCTTGTGCTTGGAGTGTAATGTGGATTCTCAGTGGTCGCTTGTGTCCACAACCTCTTGTGACCTGACTTCCACCCTCCTGAGACTTACGCTCACCTACTTACAATGCTGCCTATGCTTGACCTGCTTATAGTAAGTTAATCGCCTTGTTCAATGGATTACCATTTGCTATTCCTTATTGAATACTTGAGTGCCTATTCTTTATCGTGATATGAGAGTTAGACCATTCACATTCAGCTTGGCTGTTAATTGAAACCTGGAACCCCACACCCAAACAACAACTCATAGGTGATACAGTACTTGTAGTGCATCTGTAGCACTGAGATTGTCCAGCTCGATGTGACGTCCTGGCGTAGATCCAGCTCGATGTACGTCCTGGCGTAGATCCACCTCAATTTCTTCTCGTTAATAATGTACCCTATTCACTGTATTTCTCTCACTGGTCGCACGATTGTTTCACTTTATTATCTTTCTTGGGTGACACTTGACAACGTCGCCTTACACACTAGCCTGCCCACTCTGCGCCACAACGTTTTTATTTTCTAGATCACTTACAATATTGTGGCTCTCTCCACACTTATGTGGCTCAGGCAGATTAAAAATCACTTCTAGGATTGTTCACTACCCTGACACACTTAGCAACCCTTGCAGAACACTTGCATAGCCCTCAAAAACACTTATATTCCCGGAGCACGGAAGGCGTGACTAGGTGATGCTTCATGGTTTTGATAAGTCTAGTAGAGACTTATTACACTATTGAATTAGTTAATATATATTACAGTATTACAATGTAACAATTTAAAACAATTTACAATATGATGTATTGCAGTTTAGTACTATTTAAAACAATAAAATTTGGTATTACAATGTAACAATTTACATTATGATGTACTGTATTTATTACAATCTATTATTGTTTAAAACAATGAAAAAATAGACATTCTAATTTCGAAGTAATAAGTGGTAGAACATTCATCAACATAATATAAGTAGCTTTTGAGAAAACTGCCAGTGATTAGGTACTGGTAATGAGGTGATTTCTTATTAGGGCCATAAACTGATGTGCAGACAAGGGTCCTTTAGTGTGTTCTGGCAATGAATTCCAGATCTTCGGGCCTTTTACGTGCATAGCATTTTTGTATTGGGAGAGATGAACACGAGTGATATCGAAGAGTGATCTGTGTCTCGTATTATGGTTGTGTGTACTGTTGTAGTTATCAAAGAGGAGGGTTTACATTACAGTATAGTGTTCTGTGTATGTAGTAGGCACATTAATAAGTGTGGATGTTTTGTATATTAGCAAGTTAACTCTTAAAAAGAGGTGGAGTGTGTTGTCTAATGCAGGAGTTAGTAATCAATCACACTGTAGGTTTTTGCTGGGTTATTAAAGGCTTAAGGTGATTTGCTGTGGTTGAGCCCCATGCACAAATACCATAGGTGAGGTAAGGTTAAATGAGAGAGTGGTACAAAGCTAGAAGAACTGATTGGGGTACATAGTACCATATCTTTGAAAGGATGCCTACTGTTTTGGAGACTTTCTTGGAAATTTGTTGTACGTGTGTCTGAAATTTAAGACTGCAGTCAAGGTGGAGACCTAGAAATTTGCCCTCTGCCTGTCTAGAAATAGGTGAACCATTTATCAATAGGTTTAGCTGTACAGTTGAAGCTCTGTTTCCAAAAAAACATGAAGTAGGTTTTGTCTATGTTGAGAGTAAGTTTGTTGGTAATCATCTAAGTAGATATTTTTAGCAGTTCAGCATTTACTGTGTCTGTTAGTATGGTTGGGTTTGGGTGAGAAAAGACGTAAGTTGTGTCATCAGCAAATAAAATGGGTTTAAGGAGATTAGATATGTTTGATAGGTCATTGATGTAAATGAAAAAGAGAAGTGGGCCAAGAACGCTCCCCTGTGGGACCCCAACAAGAACAGGTTCTGTAGTGGAGCTGGCTCCATTTGTGTATATATACTGGGTTCTGTTGCTAAGATAAGATTTTAGGTAATCGACAGTGTCCTCTGACCCCATAACGTTCGACTTTTTGGTGCAAAAGGTCATGGTCAACTGTATCAAAGGCTTTTCGTAAGTCTATGAACAGTTCCAGGGAAAATTCATTTTTCTCGAGTGCAGAGTATATTAGTTCAAGCATATGTATAGTAGCACCATTTGTACTTCTTTTCGGTATGAACCCAAACTGACAAAGGTTGAGTATGTTGTGGGATACGAAGTAGGAGTAGACTTGTTTGTGAATAAATTTTTCGAAGATTTTAGATAGTAGGGGAAGGTTTGATATAGGCCTATAATTGTTCAGTTCGGTTGGATCACCTCCTTTGAGGATCAGGGTGACTCTTGCTGTCTTGAGTATAGATGGGAAAGTGGAAGATTCAATGGATTTGTTAAAAGGAAATGCAATAATTGGTGACAACACATGAGAAGCTTTTTTTATATATATACATGAGTGGTGGTAAGTTATTTTTAGGCCCCCTGTCTTGTTCTTTAGTGTTTTGATGGTAAGCGAGATTTCAGGAGGGTTGGGGCTAAATAGAGTATTAGTGTAGCTGCCAGTGAGGTAGTCTTTTGGTTGAATGTTTGTGCTTGGGATTTTACTTGCTAGTTTTGTTCCTATGGTAGAGAAAAAGACATTAAGTTTGTTGGCAGTATCGGTTGGCTGAAGAGGAGGTTCATCTGGTTTACTTAAGTTAATCATTCTGTTCTGTGGCAGCTTTTTTTTATCCTAGAATTTCAGATAAGGTTTTCCTGGTCTTTTTCATATCACCATTTATGTCATGAAATCTGTTTTCATAATACAGTTTTTTGGACCTCCTTATTAGATTGGTTAGTATTGACGAGTAACGTTTTGTGAGATCCTTTGTTATTAGACCCATTCTGTACTGTTTTTCATATAGATGTTTTTGATCAATAGATTTGAGGATGCTGTTTGTAAACCAGGGGCTGTTTGGTCTCTTTGCTGTGATTTGCTTAGCTTTTATTGGGCAATGCATGTTATCTAAGTTATCTGCTAGCTCTTTTTGCCAGTCAATGTCACTAAATGCTGAAATAAAGTAATTAACATGACTCATCATGTAGTCGGAATGTGATCTTAGTTGTGTCCTGGGGCAATTTACACAAGTTGGTTATGAGAAAGATAGGATAGTGGTCAGTGGTGTTATCTCTGGTTATGCCTGCTTTTAACGGGGATATAGTGTTTGTCCAGATATGGTCTAGTAATGAGGCATTTGTGTCAGTGATTCTTGTAGGTTTTGTTATTGTTGGTAGAAGTAAGCAGCTGTTCATAGTGTTTTTAAATTCAGTCACTTGTGGGTCATGATCATGGATGAGATTTATGTTGAAGTCCCCTGTAAGTATTAGGTGGTGTTCATTCATTTCAGCGCTAGTTATTATGTTTCTTAGTTTTTCATTAAAAGAGTAAATATTGGAGCGAGGAACTCTGTAAATTGCTCCTACTGTTAGAGGTTTTGTATGGTCTTTGGATTTAAATTTAGCAAAGGTATATTCACCATGCTCGTCCCTTGTGCAAGTAGAATTTATACACTCTAGTTCATCATAGTAGTATATAGCTGTTCCACCTCCTAATTGATCTGGCCTACAGTTGTGTATGGCTGTGTTTACCTGGAGTTTACCTGGAGAGAGTTTCGGGGGTCAACGCCCCCGCGGCCCGGTCTGTGACCAGGCCTCCTGGTGGATCAGCGCCAGGTATGGAATAGATGTTTGTAACATCATGTTTTAGCTATGTTTTAGCTAAGTTGCGCTAATAACTCATTACAGTTGTGACCGGGTGTGGACGTGTGAATGGCTTATTACTTTGTAATTTGTTCATGATTGTAACCATGTATAGACGTGTAGATGGTTCATTACCTTTGTAACTTGTTCAGCTATCAAAACTTGTGTAACTTATGTACCTCTGTAATCTTTTGACTGCCGCCCACACCATGGGTATGCGGTAGTTAATAAAGATATTAAACTAACTAAAAGACCCCTAAAAAAGTACTTCATGGCAACCTAATTAGAAACTAGATGAGTTTGAGTCGCTGTGTGACCCAGGAAAGGTATCCTCGTAGTTCATAACCCCAGCCCCCTCTACAACATGTAAACATGTAATAGCTCATTACTTTCGTAACTTGTTCAGCTATTAAAACTTTGCGGCCCCGTCCCTGGACCCATTATGTACCTCTGTAATCTTTTGATTACCGCCCACATCATGGGTCTGGGCTGCATAATAAAGATGTTACACTACACTAACTGTACCTCAGAGCACGTGATTGGAGTAGTGCAGAGTGCAGTACGTGTATAAGCTTGTAGTGCAGAGTGCAGTACATGTATAAGCTTGTAGTGCAGATGAATAATAGCAATGAATATTTGAAACAAATCAGAAGAGGCATTCACAGGTAATCATATGTGATAGCACATAATAGTACATGTGTAGATAAATCAAGAATAACCCAGTGAAGTCAAACATTGTGACTTATTTCTGATCAGAAATATATTCTACAGTTATTTCGTGGAAACCAATTTGAATAATAATATTGGCACATGGTAACTTACACAACCCAAAATCAAGGGAAATCAACCTAAAGTAAAGTCAACCCAAAGCGTTTTCTCTTGAGGAAAATACATATGTACCAAGAGCTTAAGGGGCACGTAAGTACCCTTGTCTTCTAATATATTAATTTTTCCACTATAAACTATTTTGTCCATGATTACTATTGCATTTGCTTTGTCTGTTTCGTAAGGTGAAGTCCAGTATCTTTCATTAATTCATGGTTTAACTTAACAAATCTCCGAGAACAATTGTGTTGGAGAGGTCTGAGCAAAGCGATAGTGATTATGAACTACAGTTGTGCCTCTTAACATAATGATAAACGGATCACCTATCACAAAGCTCACAGAGGGAAAATTCTTAGGAATCCACCTTGATAATAGACTCAAATTTCAAACACATGTACAACAAACAAATTTCCAAGAAAATCTCCAACACCGTAGGCATACTATCGAAGATACGGTACTATGTTCCACAGTCAGCCCTCCTGGCCCTATATCCCTCACTCATTTACCCCTGTCTCAACTATGGAATTTGCGCATGGGGCTCAACAACAATAAACCATCTCAGACCATTAATTACCCAACAAAAGGCTGCAGTCAAAATAATAACAAATTTCCACTATAGGCAGCACACTCCACCAATATTCAAAACTCGAAACTTACTCACCACACAAAACATCCATACTTATTACTGCACCTACTGCATACATAGAACACTAAACTCGGATATAAACCCTCCCATCAAACGTCTCCTTACCAACCTCAACAGAACACATGACCATAACACAAGGCACAGATCACTCTTTGATGTTCCTCGTGTCCATCTCACACTATGTAAAAACTCAATTCACATAAAAGGCCCAAAAATCTGGAATTCATTATCTGTGAATACAAAAGAAACACTGTCTGTTTACCAATTCAAGATTCTTCTTAAAACCACTTACTCATCCACAACTCAATAAATACTGAATAACTGTATCTCATAAATGTATAACCTGTGACCCTATCAAACTATATTTTTTTAATTACATTACCTAACAGAATACTCCATTCTCTTGAATGCACAGTAACTCAACTAATGCCCATATGACCTGTTTCTGCACTACAAATCATTGGTGTTATTCAATTTAATCGGAATATATTATACATTGTTATGCTACAAATTTGTACAATTATAAAGCTTCTTATTTGAAATACTCATTTGTACTTCATGTTGTAATTTGTTTACTGTAATTTTTACTACTGAATGTATCATACTTAGTTAATCTTAAGTTAATTTTAAGCTGCCCATAATGCTCTGTATACAAGGAGCTTTGGCATGTACACCCAATCACTATATTTCTTTGTACAACTATGTATCATGTCCAAATAAAAAATAAATAAATAAATAAATAAATTATAGTGGAAAAATGAATATGTTATTAGAAGACGGAGGAACATAGGTGCCTCTTAAAGCTAAGCAGTTAGTTAGTTTAATGTTTATTATGCACCCCATACCCATCCCGTGGGCGGTAGTCAAAAGATTACAGAGGTACATAATTGGTCCAGGGACTGGACTCCAAAGTTTTGATAGCTGAGCAAGTTACAGAGGTAATGAACTCACAATTTACAAAGGTAATGAACTCACAATTTACAAAGGTAATGAACTCACAATTTACAAAGGTAATGAACTCCAGGTAGGTCTGGTCACAATCATGACAAGTTACAAAGGTATTTATTTCAGCAAAATGTCATTTCTTATTGCAATTAATGAATGTAAGATAACAAGTTGGGAGGCTTGTTTCTGATATGAAATGGTCCACCAAAAAATAAAAAAAAAAATTTTTGGGCAGTATAGGCTGTAGCTACTGTATGGTCCTCATGAGGCATTTCTTTCGTTATCTGAGGCTGCTCAGAAACAGCTAGTGCAGTAGTTTGCGTTCGTGGAGATGAATAGACATCAGCTTTTCGCTGGGCCAGGTCAAGTGAATAGGCCTGATTTTATGCACGCATTAAGTCAAGTGTGTTATTCTCCAAAAGCCGTTGGCAGATGAGTAGTTAGGCCAGGGCCTCCAAGAGAAATTTTGCAAGGGAGAACAAGACTATTTTGGGGCCCCTGAGGACAGGTTGAGGCTTCTCTCAAAATTGAGAATTTGAAGTCCAATAAAACTTTTATATACGCTTTATTTCCTGCGCAGCATAATGACCAGATAACATGTACTTTATAGACTTTGATAATTTTTGTTGACCTATAACTATACAAGTGCCTAAATTTTTAAACATTTAATAAATTCTTTCAGTGAAATAAATTCTTATAAGTTTAAATTTACATAAACTGCTTAATGAAATGAGTGAGCTTTTCTGGCTTTTTCGTCTGCAAAATTTCTAATAACGCTATCAAAATCAATTTCTCCGGCAATGCTTGATTTAGTACTTAATCTTGCTAAAACGACAGAATGGATTTGAGACATAGTACACGTTAAAATGTTTTGCTAAGATATCTTTCTGCTGAAGCTACTGGAATTGTCAAGAACATTGTCAAACTAACACAAACATTTGGAAATATCTCATAAAGTTTGTAGTCTGTTAATAAATTTAGCAATTCTAAAGGTTTCACTTCTAGTTTTGTAAAACTTGCTTTATGTACTAATGGTAAATGTTGCATTTCTGCTGCAAAATTTTCATCATTAAGGTCCGGGCCCCGGACCAGTGTACCGGCTGAACCCCTCTCTCATAAGTCCTGGGTGAGGCAATACCGTGGATGAACGCATCACGGAGTAATTCTTCATGATACTCTTCTACTGTAACTGCTCTCGAGTTACATTAGAAACTCATCAAGGGTCTCACCAGAATGCTTCCACCTGCAGCCAAAAGGTGTCTAGCAAAGGTTTCATTGAGAGTTTTCAAGTATATTCTCTAGCATAGATATTGTGTCTTCACAGGTTGTTCATTCCTCAAGGCAGAAATATGAGGACAACAGCAGGGCAATGGTGGTCACAATAGCGGTGGTAGGTAGAAGAGCCCAGGGCAATACAAAACTACTGATCATGGGAGACTTCAACCACAAAGAAACAGGCTGAGAGGAATGGAAACGTGGAGAGCTAAGCTGTTGAAGGAGGTGGCGATGGAAAACTTCGTGTGTCAGTGTACCAGGGACACAACTAGGAAGAGAGGGGAAAAACCATTAAGCTTGAACCCTGTGTTCACCCTAAGTGAATGATGTGGGGGGACATAGAATATGAAAAGCCGTTTGGTGCTAGCGACCACCCAGCGCTGAGTTTTGAATATCTTGTGGAAATGAATGTAGTGAGGAGTACAGCGTAAGAGGGAAGGGACAAACCTGACTTCAAAAGAGGAAACTATAATGGTATGAGGCAATTCTCAAGCAGAGTGTCATGGGAAAGGAAGCTAGAAAGAAAGGAAGCAAATGAAATGAAGGAGTATGTAGCTGAAAAGCTCCGGGAGACAGAGGAGAATTTCATACTCAGAAGCAGAAGCAGCACAGGCAAAGAACAGAATGAGCCCATGGTTTACCCACAGGTGCAGGGAGACAAAAATTAAAAGTGCAAGAGCATGGAATACATATAGGAAGCAAGGAATGCCAGAGAATTGGGAAGCAAGCGCAAGAGCCAGAATAAATATGTGTGGGTATGGAGAGAGGCTAAACAACAATTTGAGAATGACATAGCATCAAAAGCCAAATCTGATCCAAAGCTGATGTACTGACTCTTCAGAAGAAAGGCAACTATGAAGAACCAGGCATGAAGGTTGAAAAAGAAAGAAGGGGAGCTCACTAGAAATGACCAGGAAATCTGTGAGGAGCTGAACAAAAGATTAGGAAGATATTCACAGTAGAATCAGGAACATTGCCAGAGAGTCAAATAGAGAGAAAGAATGCACCAGTGAGTACTGGACACAATGCAAACAACAGGAGGAAAGGTGTAGATAATACTGAGTGAATTAGATACCTCGGAGGCAGCGAGACCAGACAATGTCTTTCCATGGGTTCTGAGAGAGAGGAAGCAGAACTGTGTGAACCACTTGCAATGATCTTCAACAAATCGATTGAAACAATCCAGCCGCCAGAGGTCTGGAAAACAGCGAATGTAGTCTTAATATTTGAAAAGGGTGACAGATTGGTAGCAGTAAATTACAGACCAGTGTCACTAACAGACATAGTATTTAAGAATACGGAGATTATCAGAAGAGTAGTGGAGCACCTGGAAAGGAGCGAATTCATAAACAACAACCAGCACGGTTTTCGAGATGGTAAATCCTGTCTTATAAATCCGCTAGAGTTTTATGATAAGGTAACGAAAGTTAGGCAGGAAAGAGAGGGATGGGTTGACTGTATATTTCAGGACTGCAAGATCGATACAGTACCTCACAAGAGACTGGCACAAAAGTTAGAGGAGCAGGCAGGAATTACAAGGACAACACTACAGTGGATCAAGGATCGGGAAGGAAGCAACGAGTTACTGTTAGGGAGGAGATGTCAGAATGGGCAAGTGTGACGAGTGGGGTTCCACAAGCATCACTACTTGGCCCAGAAATCGAATCAGAACTATGTTAAATTAATGAGGAGAATAAAAATAGAAGTATTACAGGAAAGGCTGCAAATGGATCTGACAAATGGCTATTTAAATTTAACACCAGCAGCAAATGCAAGGTTATGAAAATTGGAGAATGGCCAAAACGTCCAGAAACAGTGTGTAGACTGGGAAGGTGGGGGAAGGACTTCGGAATGAGAATGGTTCCGAGCATTTCATCTGAGGCAGACATCAACTGAACAATCGCTGCAGCAAACGTGAGATAGGCAAATTTAAGGGAAACCTTCAGGAACATCGACAAGGAGGCATTCACCTTATACACGACATATATCAGGCCCATCTTGGAGTATGCAGCGCCAGTATGGAACCCACATCTGGTAAAGCATGTAAATTATCTGGAAAAAGTGCAAAGGCTTGCAACAAAATTAGTCCCAGAGCTGAGGGATATGAACTATGAGAAGAGGCTCGACGATGCAAAAGGACAGAAGGACCAGAGTTGTGATTACGACGTACAAGATATATTAGATAATATGATATTAGATAATATGAAATTCAGAGACCAGCTGCTAAAAAGATTTAAAGCAAACAGACAGGATATTGCAGCACTAAATGAATTCCAAAGGGTGAGGAACAGAGTACAGAGACTTATAAAAGGAGCAAAGGCAAAGCACTACTGCTCAAAAATTGAAGAGTATAAGCATAACCCCAGAAAGCTCTGGCAACAACTAAAACAGTTGGGGTATAGCCATAAGCCAGTAGATAGGTCTAACATAGTACTCACTATCGATAATGAGGTATGCCACGAAACATCTAAGGTGGCAAATTGCTTTAATTCATACTACACATCTGTTGCATCAACACTAGTAAGTAAACTACCAGCTGCATCAAATACCTTTAACACAGACTCTGATAAATTTCAAACATACTATACCAATAAAGGGGTAACCCCAAACAGTTGTCAACTAGTAAGTGTATCTCATGACTTTATTCAAAAAGAACTAAGCAGGTTAAACCCAACTAAGAGCACAGGCCCTGATAACATCCCGTCTAAGTTCCTAAAAGATGGTGCTTCTGAACTGTCAATCCCTATTGCTCACATAATAAATCTATCAATCACCACTAATCACCACTGGACTGATGAAGCCACTGTGTGGCGAAACGTTTCCTCAATAAAGATACCCAAGAGTTGCACATGTGTCTAATTTATCAACATGTCGGTTCTCTGAACCATTCATCTACAAACCTGTCAGACACTGCAACTTCTTGGGATCTTAATACTTAGGAATTCTTCGCTTGCCTAATTCTTGGGCACAACCTACTTCCACATTGAACAAATGTGACACGACCTTTGACTGCTGCACCTCTCCTGCCATACGGTTTATAAGCTGCTTCTCCGCTGATATGCCGTATTCTATTCAAGATTGATGGACTGAACACATCGACTCAAGGTTGAGGGACTGATTACCTCATTCTCCTCCTGTTCTTCAAGTTTCTCCTTCGTATGGACTGATGAAGCCACTGTGTGGCGAAACGTTTCCTCAATAAAGATACCCAAGAGTTGCATATGTATCTAATTTATCAACATGTCGGTTCTCTGAACCATTCATCTACAAACCTGTCAGACACTGCAACTTCTTGGGATCTTAATACTTAGGAATTCTTCGCTTGCCTAATTCTTGGGCACAACCTACTTCCACATTGAACAAATGTGACACCACCTATGACTGCTGCACCTCTCCTGCCATACGGTTTATAAGCTGCTTCTCCGCTCATCTGCCGTATTCTACTCAAGATTGATGGACTGAACACATCGACTCAAGGTTGAGGGACTGATTACCTCATTCTCCTCCTGTTCTTCAAGTTTCTCCTATGTATGGACTGATGAAGCCACTGTGTGGCGAAACGTTTCCTCAATAAAGATACCCAAGAGTTGCACATGTGTCTAATTTATCAACATGTCGGTTCTCTGAACCATTCATCTACAAACCACTAATACCGTACCGGAGGGGTTCAAGGAGGCCAGAGTTACTCCTATCTTCAAGAAAAATAGTAGGTCTGATGTAAGCAACTATAGGCCTGTTAGTATACTCAGTATAATATCTAAAATTCTAGAGAGGGCGGTGTATTCTCAAGTAGTTAAGTACCTTAATGACAACAACATTCTCCATAGCTATCAATCGGGCTTTAGAAGATCCTACTCAACCGACACCTCCCTTATTAATCTGATGGATTACCTGAGAACTGAAATGTCAAAGGGGAACCTCATAGGTATGGTAACCTTAGACCTGCAAAAGGTCTTCGATACTGTCAACCACAATATATTATGTAATAAACTTCAAGCTATCGGTATAGGTTATGTAGACTGGTTTAAGTCCTACCTTAGCAACAGGAGACAAATAGTCAAAATCAACAAAACAGAATCAGAACCCCTGCCGATAACATGTGGAGTTCCCCAAGGTAGTATTCTGGGTCCCTTATTATTCTTATGTTATGTCAATGATATGCCTATCAGTGTCAAGTGCAAACTCCTACTGTATGCAGATGACAGTGCTCTGTTAGTGTCAGGTAAAGACCCACAAGATATTGCTAATGTTTTAACACTGGAACTGGAGTCCTGCAGCAAATGGTTAGTAGACAACAAACTATCATTACACCTAGGGAAAACTGAAGCCATTCTCTTTGGCACGAAACATAAACTGAGAAGGGTAAATAATTTTAATGTTCAATGTAATGGGGAGCCCATCACTTTGGTTTCATCAGTAAAATATTTGGGAATCCCCTTTGACCCATGCATGTCAGGAGAATTGATAGGGAACAGTGTAGTAAAGAAAGCGAATGCCAGACTGAAGTTCCTGTATATACAAACACAATGTCTACCTACTGAGGCTCGCAGGACCCTATGTCTAGCCCTTATACAATGCCATATGGATTACGCTTGCTCTTCTTGGTACTCTGCCTTGACAAAAAAACTGAAAGATAGACTGCAAATCACCCAGAACAAAATCGTAAGATTCATCCTGGGGCTGGGACCAAGAGAACATGTAGGCCAGGATGAATTACAGCAGTTGGATATGCTGAATGTTGAAGACAGAGTAAAACAACTGAAGCTAAATCATGTTTATAAAATTGCTCACAAACAATGTCCAGAATATCTTGCTGTCAATTTTGTCAAGGTTGGGAACCAAAGCAATCATAGTACTAGGGGGAGAGAGCACAACTTTGTAGTACCCACAGTCAGTGGCCAGGCTTCAAACACCTTTTATTGTACAGCAATAAAGGAATGGAACAGACTCCCCGCACATGTCAAAGCCAGTCATAGCATGAACCAGTTCAAGAAGAGTGCCAAAAGGTGTCTGATGAATGTAGCTACAGAAAGGGAGGGGAATGATTTTCTATTTTTTAGCTAACATACGTGTAAATTTTACCTTATTCCTAGTAATGACCCTCGTATTGTAGATAGTCTTAATGACCTTGGTGTAGTAGATAGTCTTTTTAGTATGATAATAAGATGTTATCTTCATTGTAGAATAATAAGAAAATATTATAACCTTTATATTATAATAATAAGGTAAAAGGACCCCAATGGAAATAAGTCACTCTGTCTGACTTTTTTGAGTTATCCTAGGTTCTCTACACATATGCTGCTATGTATGATAATTCTATGTAACTGTATTTGTGTATACCTGAATAAACTTACTTACTTACTTACTTACTTATTACTTACAAAATACCCAGAAGAAGTGACAGGATAGACAGGGAGAAAATGTTTGAGAGGTGGGTCTCAGGTACACGAAGTCACAACCGAAAGTTAAAAACACAGGTAAGTCACAGGGATGTTAGGGAATACTTCCTTATCCTTAGAATGGTCAGGAAATGGAATGACCTAGACAGCGAAGTGGTAGAGGCAGAATCTGTGCATAACTTTAAGAATAAGTATAATAGGGCCCACAGAGACAGGAAAGAGTGAAACCAGTAAAGGTCAGCAGAGAGGTTGTGACTCAACCTCTGCAACCACAATTAAGTGAATACAATTAGATGAGTGTTTGATTTATTGTATACAACTGGCTTAGTTCTTACAACTAACTTAATTCCTGCACCTAATTTAGTGCTCCCACATCTGACTTACTGCTCTCACACCTGATTTACTGCTCTCACACCTGACTTAGTGTTCCCAGACCTGACTTCCTGCTCTCACACCTGACTTAGTGTTCCCAGACCTGACTTACTGCTCTCACACCTGACTTAGTGTTCCCAGACCTGACTTACTGCTCTCACACCTGATTTACTGCTCTCACACCTTACTTAGTGTTCTCACACCTAATTTAGTATTCCCACACCTGACTTAGCAACTGCACACGACTTTTAGTGTTCCACCATTGTAAATAAACTGCTTGTCTCACCTTAATGCCTGTTGAAGGAAGGTTGCAGTGTCTGGTCGAAATATGTAGAACTTATTTGAACTGACGTATCCCAACGTGTGTTCATTTGTACGCTGTGTGTGTGTGTGAATGTGTGTATATATGTACTCACCTGTTTATAGTTGCAAGGGTCGATTCATACTTCCTGGCCCTGCTCCATCAACTTTATCGTACCTCTTCTTAAAGCTATGTATAGGTCCTGCCTCCACTACATCACTCTCCAAACTGTTCCACTTCCTGACAACTCTATGGCTGAAGAAATACTTCCTAACATCCCTTTGACTCATCTGAGTCTTCAGCTTCCAATTGTGACCCCTTGTTTCTGTGTCTCATCACTGGAACTTCCTGCCTCTGTCCACCTTATCTATTGCAGTATTTTGTATTTCGTTATCATGTCTCCCTTAACCCTCCTGTTCTCCAGTGTCGTCAGGCCGATTTCCCTTAACCTTTATTCGAATGTGTGTGTGCTCACCTAGTTGTGGTTGCGGGGGTCGTCACAGCTCCTGGCCCCGTGTGTGTGTCTGTGTCTGTATATATATATATATATATATATATATATATATATATATATATATATATATATATATATATATATATATATATATATATATATGTTACTTAGGTAAAATAATCGTCACTGTATTTCTCGTTGTTGGTTAAAAATGATACAAATCATAAAGGTGTTATTTATTAATGAAAGATGGTGATGTGTTAGTGGCATGATCCATCAGTCACTACCCGCGCCACACAAACGTTCACTCAAGCTACTAAAAGTAGTGTAGTAGTGAAGAACAACTTATATTGTAAGTTGAACAACATGAAATTGCTTCAGTCCTCACTCATCTTTTTTTGATGTACATCTCACCATGAATGACATGTCTTTCAAACTGGGAATATAGTTATTGTCAAAATTCATTGCACTGGTGGGTGCTAGTTTATTGGTTTATTTCAGTATAACCATAAACGTTTGAGAATGTTGAGCAGCACGTTATTAGTTATATGTTAAAAGAAGTTTGTTAAGGTTTATAAAGTGTAGCATGGACTGCAGAATGACTGTAGGGAGGAGGTAGATGTAGAATGTGAGGAAACACGGGTCACGTGGTCACTACAGGTCAGCCTGACCACGTGGGAATTTGTTTATGTCGCCAGATGACGTCACAGGTGCCACACATGGATAAAATATTTAGCACGGTATACCTCCATGAAAAGCTGAAAATGAACACACAAAATTTCAATTTAGAAACAGGTGAATAATCAGCTGTCTCAAAATGAGAAACAATGTATATATAGTGTATCATAGATAGCTAGAGATCTAGTTTGTTAAACGCATTATATCGTCTAGACAATTTATTATGCGGTCGGCGGAGGGATACAGAGTTGAGTTTTGGATTGTGTCTGCGGTGAACGAGTGTTAGCTCTGTAAAATGGCTGATAGAGAAGGCGGAGAGGATAACCCGCAACCGGGTCAGCCAAGTACGTGTCATGTTGCATTATTCCATCCTATTGGCTCCATACAGTGCCAAATGTTGGTCATAACTGTGGTAAAACTCGCGGTTGATGGGTTGCCAGGCTCCGAGGACCAACATGGCAGGCTATCTCACCTGGATGATATGCAATCTTATCAAATTTCCTTTGTTCACGCACCCAGATTTTTATCGTCAAAAGCAAATATTAAACTTGATAGTGTTTTGCAAAGGCTGATGTATTACGGTTGAGTGGTAAAGGGTATATGAAGGAGTTATGGGTAGTGAAGATGGTTGTGGTTGTGGCTCATATATAGACGTGAAGGCTGTGTTATCCTTCTACTCAACATTATAGCAACTCCCCGGCTCTCACACACACATACCTGCTTGCTCTCAGCCTCCCTCCATCCACCACTGATACACAGTAAAGCTTGAGACACAGCAGTAACACTAGTCATGGATGCTCACAAGGACAAACAACCCTCACGTTTTTTCTAGGAACTGAAGGGAAGTTTAGTACCACAATAACAAGTAGCTGTACAGGGAGAGATTTTTACACTAGTTTGACACGACTACAAGTATACTGAACTTGTAGACGACCACAACTTTATGTAGATCAAGTTTGAATTGCAATTGTTTTGGAATTAGATGAATAAAATACACTGGATACATTCAGTTGTTGCCACTCTTCCCCTGTGGATCAAACCTTCCATTCCCCAGGCACTGTATGATCACTGCGGGTTTAGTGCTTCTTCATCATAACAATTCTACTTAAAACTTACATTTGTAAGTTAAAAAAATGATCTAATCTTGATGCATATTTCATAAGTCAACCCCTCAAGGAGTTGTTTTTATAATAATGATCAGTAAAGTTTATTTAGGCACAGGTATACATAAGTACAATTATCATACATAGTTTAATATGTAAAATAGCTACAGTAACCCTAAGGTCACTTATTTCCACTGGGGTTCCTGTAATTCCATTGAGGTACTTGGTATACAATACTGACAAGCAGATAAGTAAGACACATGCAACAGTTAAGTATCTTTATTCCTAAATAAATGTTTTGTCTAATAGAGATGGCAAATATAGGTGATGTGATCAGTCACTCATCCTTAATGCTGCTCAGGGACTTTTGGTCAAAGGAATTGATCTTGCTTTTCCCTTTCATGGATCAAATGCCTTTCGTTCTTCAGGGACTATACGACTCCTATGAGTTTACAGCTTTTCCTGATTCAAAACTAAATATGTATTTCATTATTCGAGCTAGTTTCCTCATTTGATTGAGAAAATTAATGTCAGTAATCTCACTGATGTTAGCCAATTGTTTAGAAGTCTCCGATATTTTTTCCAGCTGCTAATAAGTTCTCCCATGTAAAAACTTGGTAAAGCTGTCTGCAGCACTAACCTAACCTAAATCAAACAAAAATTACTTTGTTGGAACTCATGGCTGTCTTTTAAGAAGTCACCAAGCCTGCCATCTGGATAATGCAATACAATTCAATTATGAAAAGCTGGTGACAGCCAGACACTTGAAGTATGTATTGTATATACTGTATATAATAGTTTAATTCCTTGTATAGGATCAGTCATGTGACACATGAATTCATGTAACATGATTGATGGGTAGAAGATTGCACTAATAAAAAAATCCACATTTATATTCTATAAATTTTCATCTGAAGGTAGCGTCTTGGATATAGCTCTCTCATAGTTGTCTGATTTCTGTCAGTCATTGTTTTCTTTGAATTGGTAATGCATCTGACAGTGGCAAAGGCACCATATTTTCAAATTACCAAAGTCAACAAGTTATTCCAGTGCAGGCTCGGTAGGCAACACTTTTGCCTCGCACACAGTGTTCAGGGTTCGATTCCCAACATAGGTGGAAGCATGGGCATGTTTCTTTACACCTGTCCCTGTGCACCTAGCAGTATGTAAGTACCTGAGTGTTAGTCAACTGGTGTAGGTCATATCGTGGGAAACAAGATTGAAGGAATACAGTGGAAATAAGACAGACAGTCCTCAATGACACACTGACTTTATTGGGATATCCTGGGTGGCTAACCCTCTGGGTTAAAAATCCAAACAAATCTTTTCTTATAAATACCAGTTATACAAGTGACAGATTTGGTGATTTTTTAATATATAAACACAAGTTAACCAGTAATACAATCAAGGCTTCTCATAGGTTAGTGCTGTCTGATTATATTACTAAATTTGTGGCCTGATCGCTAAAGTTCTTGCTTCTCATGGCGAGGGTGCTGTATAGCCCTTGTGGTTTAGCGCTTCATTTTGATTATAATAATAATCACGGCGAGGGTCTGCATTCGATTCCCAGCGCTGGTAGAAACATTGGGCGTGTTTCTTTACACCGGTTGTCTATGTTCACCCATCGGTAAAATGGGTACCTGGGTGTTAGTTGACTGGTGTGGGTCGCATCCTGGAACAAGGACCTAATTTGCTCTAAATGCTCTGCATAACAAGGGGGCTTTCTGTATAGTAGTATGTCATTGATGTCAGCTAGGCCTGTATACCATGTACATATACGTACTTTTAGTAAATAAAGATATTACAGTGGTACCTCGAGTTACGAACTTAATTTGTTCCAGAAGGCTGTTTGAGTGCCATTACCTAACGAATTTGTTCCCATAAGGAATAATGTAAATTAGATTAGTCTGTTTCAGACACCTAAAAATACACTTACAAAAGCACTTAGAAAAATACACTTACATAATTGTTTGAGTTGTTAACTGTCCGAAACTCGAGGTACCACTGTAGTATTGTTATTAGGGAAATACAGTAAACCCCGTAGCTAGACTGCTAGCACACTCGGCCCACACTGAGGTCTGTGGGTCGATTCTGGTATAGAAGGAAACATTTGGGCGTGTTCCCCTAAGACACCTGCTGTCCACGTTCACCTGTCATTAACCTTTGACTGTCGCAAGCCCCTTTCTAAAACTGTCATTCTATGTTGCAAAATATTTTAAAAAATAAAAAATTAGTTTTTTCTTATGAAATGATAATCTTCCCGATGCTAATTACACCAAAAGTAAGAAATTTAATTCAAAATAGGGTCCAGAATAAACACTGCAGACATTCTTGGCACTAAAATAACATCCTCTGTTCATTAGTCATGTCTCCAGGTCCCTCTTATACTCTTGCTTTCCATTTTGATTTTTTTATTCACACAAAAAATAGAAGATATACAGTGCACACTGACCACACAGACCCATTCTCTCACATGTGGGCCTACCAACTTTCTCCTGCTTGATTTGAAGCCACTAGAATTATTGAGTATATATACGTTTGAAACACTGGCTTGTAAGACGTATGTATGTATATGGCCGAAACAGTCAAAGGGTTAAAATAGGTACTTTGGTGTTAGTTGACTAGTGTGGGTCACATCCTGGGGACAAAATTGACCTAATATACCCAGAATGCTCTGCATAACAAGGGGCTTTCTATATATGTAGTAGTATGTCACTGATGTCAGCTAGGCCTGTGTACCTTGTACGTGTACATGTAGAAATAAAGATTATTATTATTATCATTATATTATTATTATTATTATATTATTATATTATTATTATATTATTATTATATTATTATTATTATTATTATTATTATTATTATTAATATTATTAATATTATTAATATTATTATTATTATTATTATTATTATTATGAATAGGTTCAGGAATACGAAATAAAATCCACTGGGTCAATAGATCTGGCAACAATGAACAAAGTCCTTTGGATGCAGAATTCTTCATCATTGTTAGTCACAGCAAAATAATCTTTACTACTACTACTACTACTACTACTACTACTACTACTACTACTACTACTACTACTACTACTACTACTACTACTACTACTACTACTACTACTACTACTACTACTACTACTACTACTACTACTACTACTACTACTACTACTACTACTACTACTACTACTACTACTACTACTACTACTACTACTACTACTACTACTACTACTACTACTACTACTACTACTACTACTACTACTACTACTACTACTACTACTACTACTACTACTACTACTACTACTACTACTACTACTACTACTACTACTACTACTACTACTACTACTACTACTACTACTACTACTACTACTACTACTACTACTACTACTACTACTACTACTACTACTACTACTACTACTACTACTACTACTACTACTACTACTACTACTACTAATACTACTACTACTACTAATACTACTAATACTAATACTACTACTACTACTAATACTACTAATACTACTAATACTAATACTACTAATACTACTACTACTAATAATACTAATACTAATAATACTAATACTAATAATACTAATACTACTACTACTAATACTACTAATACTACTACTACTACTAATACTACTACTACTAATAATACTAATAATAATACTACTACTACTAATAATACTAATACTAATAATACTAATACATGTACTAATAATAATGAAGATTGAGACACTTATGCAGCATATGGGAATCTTTTCCTGAATAAAGATTCCCATATGCTGCATAAGTGTCTCAATCTTCAACTTGTCGGTTTTTCAAACCATTCATCACTAATAATAATACTACTAATAATAATAATACTAATACTACTATTATTATTATTATTATTTCAGCATGATACAATGTTTGTACATAAATGGGTGATATTTAGTTGTGCATGCATAAAGCCCATAGTTATACAGAGCATTTTGAGGAAGCTTAACCTAATTTAAGAGTGCAGTGGTAATAACTATTAATTGTTTATATACAAGAACATTAAGGGTATACAAACAACAACATTTAGGAATTACAAGAACAAACAAGCAGAAAGCTATTGCTTAACCCTTTGAGGGTCGACAGGCCCTCTCCGAGACTCGTTCTCAGGGTCGGCCAAATTTAAAAAAAAAATAATAATTTTCTCTTTTGAAAAGATAGAGAATCATTTCCCGATCATAATGACACCAAAAGTTTGAAATTTGATGGAAAACTTACGGAATTATGCTCTCACGAAGTTAGCGTTCTTGGCAATGTTTACACATCGGCGATTTTGCCCACTTTGAGCCCCATCTTCGGCCAATTCCACTGTACTAGTTGACAAAAAACATGAATATTTCGCTAGAACTCCATTTTTTCTATCAGATGAGTGCAAGACACCACCCATTTATCAATATCAACTATCCAGTACAGTGGTCATAATTTAGCAATTTTGCCAATTTCACACAAATTTCAAAAGATGCCAATTTCTGAATAGGGTCCAGAATAAACAAGAAAAACATTCCTGGCACTAAAATGACATTTCCTCTGTTCATTAGTCACGTCTCAAGGCCCCTCTTACATTCTTTTGCTTTCCACTTTGAATTTTTATTCTCACAAAAAATAGAAGATTTACTGTTATGCAGACTACTGCATTAGTGTAAAAATGTTATAAATAATATTGGCACACTTGCGAAAGAATATTAGACTCGCCAGTTGACGTGTATTGGATGCTTGGCATGATTTGTTTACTTTTGAACTTTGGTAAAAATCGAACATTTCTGCTACTTTGAGCTCAATTTCAAGGTACTTTTCATTGTAAAACCAGTCAAAATCATCTCAATTTCTGTAACATGTCTTCCATTCTATAAAATGAGACCAAGAAAACTAGAATACAACAATAAATACCATACGAAAATACAGTGCAAAGTCGCTGTTTTATTCCAAAAAAACGGTCAAAGTTTTTTTTTTTCTCATTATGCACTGTGTGCTGCAGGATTTTTTTTATACTGTGCACACTGACCACATAGACCCATTCTTTCATATGTAGGCCTACCAGCTTCCACTAGATTTGAGAGCGCTAGAATTTAGGCGTACTAGTACGTCAAAAACCCTGGGTCGTAAGCTTTAATAGTACAGCCGATACCCTCAAAGGGTTAAGGTTGGATTATGATTACAAGTACAGGTCCTCCATCACAAATCCGGCATCATTGGAACCTGTAGTTTGCCGAATTGCAGAGTGGTTAGGTTAGAATACACTTAATAAAATTAACCAACTTGACTTACACAGTTCATTGAACATCGGCAAAAATCGAACATTTCCGCTACTTTGAGCTCAATTTCAAGGTACTTTTTGTTATGAAAGCAATCAAAATCATGTCTATTTCTGTAATATATCTTCCATTGTATAAAATGAGTCCAAAAAATGAGAATACAACTATAAAAATCATACGAAAATATACTGCAGAGGCGGCTAATGGCTGAGAAGTGAACTCCCTTATTTATCGTCCGTCTTTTCTATTTTTGTTGTACGTTAAGAACCATTTTTCCATCATACATTGCCCAAGTTTCAGTGAGATAGCCCAACAAACAACTGAGAAAAAAAATATTTACCAAAAATCATATATGGCAAGCCCAAGCCAGGTACTGGAAATAAGTCACTTTGTCTGACTTTTCTGGATTATCCTAGGTTCTCTGTACATACACTGCTATGTATGATAATCTTTGTAACTGTATTTGTGTATACCTAAATAAACTTATTTACTTCTAGTCTGTCAACTGAGTACAAGAAATTGCCCATTCACTTATTTCAGCTACCCAATAAAGTGGTCAGAAATTGGCAATTTGGCCGATTTCACACAAATTTCAACAGATGCCAATTTCAAAATAGGATCCAGAATAAACAATGCAGACATTCCTGGCACTAAAATAACATTTTCTCTATTCATTAGTCACAGTTACAGGCCCCTCTTATATTACTCTTGCTTACCATTTGGAATTTTTATTCACAAAAAAAAAATAGAAGATTTACTGTTATGCAGACTACTGCATTATTGTAATAATTGCATAAATAATGTCAATCCATTCTTGTGACATCATTTGTTTACTCTTGAGCTTCGCTAAAGAATAGAACATTTTCGCTACTGTGAGCGCAATTTCAAGGTACTTTTCATCATGAAAGCAATCAAAATCATATCTATTTCTGTAATATATCTTTCATTCTATCAAATGAGACCGAAAAAATGAGAATATAACCGTAACAACCATACAAAAATATACTGCTAAGCGGCCGATAATGGCTGAGAATTGAACTCCGCTATTTATGGTCTGATTTCTTTCATTTTTGGTGTACGTGAAGAAGTATCTTTCCATCATACATTGCCCAAGTTTGAATAAGATAATCCAACAAACAACTGAGAAAATAATAATAATATAATAATAATAATAATAATAATAATAATAATAATAATAATAATAATAATATCTTTATTTACTACACATACATGTACAAGGTATACAGGCCTAGCTGACATCAGTGACATACTACTGTATAGAAAGGCACTTGTTATGCTGAGTATTTCAAGAAAATTAGGTCAGTGTCCCAGGATAACACCCACACTAGTTGACTAACACCCAGGTACCCATTTACTGATGGGTAAACATAGACAACAGGTGTAAAGAAACACGCCTAATGTTTCTACCCTGGCTGGGAATTGAATATTTACCTAAAATCATATATGGCTAACCCAAGCCAGGTACTAAAAATAAGCCACGTTGACTTTTTTGGGATTATCCTAGGTTCTCTACACATATGCTGCTGTGTGTGATAATCTATAATGAGAAAATAACTTTTTTGTTTTATGTTTATGGTGGAGTACAAGTGTATATCATAGTTAGCCCTGTGCTATACTCCGTTTTCTCTAATATAAGCCCCCAAGACAAGGATAGGAGAATGGTATTTGTTTACCATATCCACTTCATAATTGTCTAACTGCTTGGTGTTATGCCAAATATTATTCATTTTGGAGTATATAACATGTTTTATGTTATTTATATTGTTTCTTATGTCATATTAGATCAATTGTGATAGGCAAATAAGCTGTAGTGTTGATATTAGCGTAATAATAAAGCATATTCTCCTGCTTCATGAGACTGAGCTCATGACAACCGACAGTGGCTTCAAAGCCACCTTATCTTTAATGGATAATGTACTGTGTAGGTGCTTTACATAATGAGAAGCATTTCTTTTATTCATTGGAACCATGGCTAGGGCTAAAATTACGTAAGCAGGTTAAAACAATAAATGGAGAAAAAGAAATTGGAATGACTTATGCAGCAAGTAGCGCCACCAAACAGTACCAGCAGGTTGGTGTGGCGACCCTGGAAATTTGAAATTATGCTAGCCAAAATTAGTGCCGAATAACTGAAGGAACCGAATAACTGATTGCCGGATTTGTGATCGCGGACCTGTATGTAATGAAAATAAAAATTTATAGTTTTTCACATATTTGTGGTTGAGAGAATTATTTACCATAGTTAACACATTTTGTCATTTTTATTTGTTGTTAGGATATATTAGGGATTTTTTTTTTTTTTTTTTTTTTTTACAGTAGCTTTGAAGCTGCTAGCAGATAGAGAGGCTCTGAAAATTTCTGGTAGGAAGTTCAGATTTTGGGTCCTTTTATGCACATTGAGTTTTTACAAAGATTAAGCCAGACAGAGGGAATATCAGAGACTTTTGTGTCTAGTATTATGCCTGTGAGTCCTGTTGCAACTGTCAAGAAAGCATTTCAGGTCAGGATTGATATTAGAATTTATTGTTCTGTATATATAGTAATAACTCACTCCCTCAATTAGTCCATTAAATACAGAGTTTGCCGTATTGGATATTTCTACTGACAGATTGATGACTTAGTAACATTGGTGAGAGCATTGGCATTTACATAATTTAGATTTTGTTTAGATTATGTTAGGTTAATGCTTGTTAAATTTATATACAGTTTGGGAGAACTCACTGCTAGTAAGGAAATATTAGAAACTTCAGATTAATTGATGGCTTTAGAACATCGGCAGGATTACCTGCATTCACACATCATATTCAAGGAAGAAGTCTTATTGCTTGGTTAAAAAGTATTCGTGTACTGGATGCTGTTGAAAAATTGAAAAAATCTGCACCAATTAGGTTAGATTAGATTAGATTCTTTATTTCAGCATGATACAATATTTGTACAGAGGTAGATGACATTTAGGTGTGTATGCAGAAAGCCCCTTAATATGCAGAGCATTTTGGACAAACTTAAAATTAATAAAGCAAAGACTAATTTAGATATTAAGTTGTGCCTCTGTATACAATAAAGAAACAACAGTATTGGGTCAGCGCCTCTGTATACAATAAAGAAACAACAGTATTGGGTCAGCATTACACAGATTGAATTAGCTAAGGGTTACAATGTAAACAAAGCCCTTGAGGCAGCTGTGATAAGTGACATATCCAGGGCTTCATTTAATTTTAGCGATGACAAGTGGGCTAGTTAAGTTAGGTTAAGTTGTGTAAGCAAGTAAGTTTATTTAGTCATAGGTACACACGAGTACAATTATCACACACAGTGTAAATTACCTAGGATAATCCCCAAAAAATCAAAGTGACTTACATGTATTTCCACTGGGGTCCTTGAAATGCACTGTGCTCATCAGGGAGTATTATAATTTTTTTCATGCCTGTCTGATGTATTTGAATTGTTCTATTATACACGACCATATGTAACTGTAGATCTGATCAAATAGGCAGAGGCACTGAAATCTACTACCACAACATATCATGTATTAACTCTACATGCACCAGGGATGAACATGGTGGATATATATTTGCTAAATTTAAAACCCCTAGTTGCAGTTGGAGCAACTTCAACATAAACCTAATCCAAGCAGAAGACCCTCAAGTAGCTGACTTAACATACATGAGCAATTGCTTGCTGTTTACTTCTGCAACTAAGCCTATAAGAATTTTCGAGACAAGCACATCCTTAATTGACCATATCTGCTTGATATGCACTGTATGATACACAAATAACCCGCACATAAAAGAGAGAAGCTTACGACGACGTTTCGGTCCGACTTGGACCATTGACAAAGTCACACTAACCAGAGGTGGAGCAGGACGGCTATATATAGGCAGGAAGAGGTGGTGGTAGTAGTAGTAGTACAAGAATTGTATATAATACCGACAAGATGAAATTAAGACACATGCACAACACCCGGGCATCCCCATCATAGACGTTTCGCCATCCAGCCAGCCACTGGATGGCGAAACGTCCACAACAAAGACAACCAGACGCCGCACATGTGTCTTAATTTCATCAGTAGTTGTAGTAGTAGTAGTAGTAGAAGAAGAAGAGGTAGTAGTAGTGGTAGTGGTAGAAGTGGGAAATAAGGATGACGAGCCAGTCAAATACAAAGGAAGGGGAGCACTGCAAGAGAGCTAGATGCTCACAGAGGGAGAGCAAGCGCACAGAGGTGCGTGAAAGGGGAAGTGGTGAAATAAATGAAGAAGGAACAGAAACACGAGACAGGAGAGAGAAAGACAACCCAGCGGAGAAAAGGAAAGAGGAAAGGGGAAGAGGAAGAAGAAAAAGAAAAAGAAAAAATGAGGATTCAGGTTAAGTCAGGGCATCTAGCTCTCTTGCAGTGCTCCCCTTCCTTTGTATTTGACTGGCTTGTCATCCTTATTTCCCACTTCTACCACTACCACTACTACTACCTCTTCTTCTTCTACTACTACTACAACTACTGATGAAATTAAGACACATGTGCGGCATCTGGTTGTCTTTGTTGTGGACGTTTCGCCATCCAGTGGCTGGCTGGATGGCGAAACGTCTACGATGGGGATGCCCGGGTGTTGTGCATGTGTCTTAATTTCATCTTGTCGGTATTATATACAATTCTTGTACTATTACTACTACTACTACCACCACCTCTTCCTGCCTATATATAGCCGTCCTGCTCCACCTCTGGTTAGTGTGACTTTGTCAATGGTCCAAGTCGGACCGAAACGTCGTCGTAAGCTTCTCTCTTTTATGTGCGGGTTATTTGTGTATCGTTCCAGTCACGGTATTGTGCCTTTTTGTTATTTATGCACTGTATGCTATTGGCTTTCTTTTGTGCCTAACAGTATTTTATTACATGTAAATTTACATTATCTGTATACTTCATAAAATAAATAAAGAATTTTAAATAAATTGTAATAGCTCTCTCAAAGCAAGGATAATCACAAGTAACACTACTGACTACTACCACACCTTTGTCATTACCAACTTATGTAAATTACCGTAAGACACTAGTAAGATCTCATTTCGTCTCCATGATGAAACATCAGTAAGTAACTTTATTTCAGGATTAACATTGACTGGCACAGACACTGACAGTCAGAAAATTGATGAATGTACAGGCGAGCCCTGTTTATATAGCAGGTTAGGTTCCGAGCTACTACTGTAGCCTAGATAAAAGCCTGATAACACGTTTACACTGTCATATAGTATATTAAGTAAGCAATAGAGCTAGGCCTAAAACATATATACAGTGGAACTTCTATTTGCAAGCGCATCCACTTGTGAGTTTTTCCAAATACGAGCAGTCGATGGGTCGATTTTTTGCTTTCATACGCGAGTGAAATTTCCACAAGCAAGCAGACCTCAAGGGAGGTTCCTTGACCCTGGTGAGGGGCTCTTGCTCTTGATCTAGGGAATTGGATCTCATTTGTTTGTTGGACTATCTTATTGAAACTTGGGCAATGTATGATGGAAAGATGCATCTTCTTAACATACACCAAAAATGAAAGAAATCGGAGCATAAATAATGGAGTTCACTTCTCAGCAATTAGCTGCCCCTTAGTGGTATTTTCATATGGTTTTTATGGTTGTATTCTCGTTTTTTTTGGTCTCATTTGATAGAGTGGAAAATATATTACATAGATATGATTTTGATTGCTTTCACGATGAAAAGTACCTTGAAATTGAGCTCAATGTAGAAGAAATGTTCGACTGTTTTGGCTATGTTCAAGAGTAAACAAATGATGTCACTATCCATTCCAGTATGCAGTCGTGAATGGGTTGACATCATTTATACAATTATTGCATTAAGGCAGTAGTCTGCATAACAGTAAATCTTATATTCTTTTGTGAATAAAAATTACAAATTATTTATATTGTAATAATAATATGTATAATAATAATAATAATAATAATAAGAATAATACATATATACATTAATAATGTACTACATAATAATTATAATAATAGATGGCTTCAAAATGCCATCAGTAGATGGCAGTGTTTACTACAACAAAGAGGGAGCAGTTGTGGTGCCTCCACCTGTTACATAATGACACATTTTATTTATTCTATAGTATATATCAAGGTTCTGTGTTATTTATAATGTTTGTTGTGTCATATTAGATGAGTTGATGATAGTGAAATATTCAAGAAGTATTTTGTCTTGTCTCCAGACAAACTTGTCTACCGCCGACGCTGCCCATACCACTACACGAATTACATATTTTATTAATTTTAGAGAATAAATCAGGTTTCAATGTTATTTATATGGTTTATTATGTCATATTAGATGAATAAATAAGCTGTAGAGTTGATATTAGTGAAATTACAGTGGACCCTCGACCAGTGGCATTAATCCGTTCCAGAGAGATAGTTGAATTTGCCGTTAGTCGAATTAATTTTCCCCATAAGAAATAATGGAAATAGAATTAATCCGTTCCAGACACCCAAAAGTATTAAAATAATTTTTTTACAAGAAATATACGTTTCCCTACACAAAAAGGAATGGGACATGCAAAATAAACAATAATTAAATGCCACTTACCTTTATTGTGGAGTTGTTGATGAGCGATGAGATGGTAGGAGGGAAGATGATGCAGGTTTTTGTTGTTTGGAAGGGGAATCCCCTTCCATAAGTACTTTAGGTACTAAGTCCTTTGGTGTGGTTACCTCCCTTCTTGAGAGTCACTGGACCCCTGTCGCACGAAAAATCTCTCCATAGAGCTGTGTTTCTCACGTGCCCTTAGGAGTTCCCTAAAATAGGACACGAGTGTCATTGTACATGTTGCCAATATGGCTTGCAACTTCTGTGACAGGATAAAATTCATCTATAAATGCTTGCACCTTTGTAAACATTGAACACATTTTCCTAATCCTTGACGAAGTCATCGTCCTCCATCTCTCTTCCTCCTGCCCTGAAGAACATTCCTGAGATGTGATCTGTTGCTGTTGCACCTGAAGCTCTTGCAGGTCTGCAGTGGTTAGTTCTTCCTTGTCATTATGCACCAACTCTTCCACATCCTTGCCACAAACCTCCAACCCCAAGGACTTCCCCAATGACACAATAGCTTCCACTACTGGCATAGGCTCCTGAGGGTTAGCCCCAAACCCTTCAAAATCCCTCTCTTGTACACAGTGTGGCCACAGTTTCCTCCAAGCAGAGTTCAAAGTCCTGGTAGTCACTCCCTCCCAAGCCTTACCTATAAGGTTTATGCAACTAAGGATGTTGAAGTGATCTTTCCAAAACTCTCTTAGGGTTAATTGAGTGTCTGAGGTCACTTTAAAGCACCTTTGAAACACTGCTTTTGTGTAGAGTTTTTTGAAGTTTGAAATGACCTGCTGGTCCATGGGCTGGAGGAGAGGAGTTGTATTAGGAGGCAGAAATTTAACCAAACTCCCCTGCAATTTCCTCTTGCAAGTCATGAGGATGAGCAGGAGCATTGTCCATTACCAGGAGGCACTTGAGTGACAATTTCTTTTCCTTGAGGTATTTTGTCACAGTGGGGCCAAACACACCATAAAACCAGTCCAAGAAAAATTCCCTAGTGACCCATGCCTTACTGTTTGATCTCCACAGCACGCACAAATTACCCTTGATGATATTATTTTTCTTGAACACTGGGAGTTTCAGAGTGATACACCAATAAAGGCTTCACTTTGCAATCACCACTAGCATTACTACACAACATTAATGTCAGCCTGTCTTTCATAGGCTAATGTTCTGGGAGTGCCTTTTCCTCCTGAGTAATGTAGGTTCTGTTTGGCATTATCTTCCCAAAACAGGCCTGTTTCATCACAATTAAACACTTGTTCAGGTTTTAAGTTTTTCAGTCTCTATGTATTCCTTAAAGTCCTTCATATATTTTTCAGTCACTTTTTTGTCTGAACTGGCAGCCTCACCATGCCTTACCACACTGTGTATGCCACTACGATTCTTAAATCTCTCAAACCAGCCTTTTCTGGCCTTAAATTCGTCAATATCATCGCTGTTTTGAGGCATTTTCTTAATGAGATCATCATGCAACTACCTTGCCTTTTCACAAATTATAGACTGAGATACACTATCTCCTGATAATTGTTTTTCATTTATCCATGCCAATAACAGTCTTTCTACCTCTTCAATTATTTGCAATCTCCGTTTTGAAAACATACTTGCACCTTTCGCAACAACAGCTTCCTTGATTGCCTTTCTGTTTGCCAAGATAGTACTGATGGTTGAATGGGGTTTGTTGTATATCCTTTCCAACTCGGATATACACACTCCACTTTCGTATTTTTCAATTATCTCTTTCTTCATTTCCATCATAATTCTCACCCTTTTTAACACAGGCTTGGCATTAGAAGCTTTCTTGGGGCCCATGGTGGCTTATTTAGTGGTTACAAGCACTAAAAACACTGGAATAATCCAAAATATATGGCAGGTACACATGGAAGCGGCTGCAACAGCTTGTAAACATTGGCACACCGAGTCTTGGAGTGGCTGGGCCTGCTCAGGCTGTGCTCCCGCCGCATGGACACATTCCGGATGAACGCCATTAGACAAGTTTTTCGCCATTGGTAGAGCCATTTTTTTACGCCAAAGAGTGCCATTAGATGAATTTGTCGTTACTTGATGCCGTCGTTGGGCGGGGGTCCACTGTGTTGAAGTACAGAATTCCACTGGAACAGATTAATTGCATTTCAGTTAATTTAATTGAGGAAAATTGACTCTGCAAACAGCAAATCCAGTTGTGAGCAAGGTCATGGAATGGATTATACTCGCAAGTAGAGCTTCCACTGTATGCATATCGTACACATTACTTACCTTAAAATATTTTCGTCCTTAGATTTTAGTGAATGAATATACAGTGGACCCCTAGATTTTGTCCGGTGCGGAAATCGTACAGTTGAGATTTCAACCACTTTCTTGGCGAAATTTTATCCCGGGTTTCGTACATCCGCTCAGAGATCATCCATACCAGACGCATCCACCTGGGCCACTCGGACGTTCGTGATTCACTCTTGGGCACATTAAATGTCTTATTTTATGTTAATATAGACATTTTCATTAATCCATCTTTGATATTTTCTTCAAAATTATATAAGAAACATGTTATATAGCATTTAACCCTTTCAGGGTCCATCCCGTAGATCTACGGCTTTACGTTCAGGGTCCAAACCGTAGATCTACGTCATGAGCTCAGCTCACTCTGATAAACTGTGAGTGGTACATTTGGGCCTAGATATGAGAGAATACATCTATGTGGTATGTGTGCACCACATAAAACAGATCCTGCAGCACACTGTGTATAATGAGAGAAAAAAAAATGAAATCATGATTTTTCGATTAAAACAGCGACTTTGCAGTGTTTTTTCATATGTTTTTTATAGTTGTATTTGCGATTTCTTGGTCTCATTTGATAGAATGGAAGACATTACAGAAATAGAGATGATTTTGATTCGTTTTAGCACTGGAAATGGCTTGAAACTGAGCTCAAAGTAGCAGAAATGTTAAATTTTTGCCGATATTCAAGAGTAAACAAACGACCTCACACGTCTAATACACGCCAGCTGGTGGGTCTAATATGCATTCACAAATATGATGATGATATTTATACAATTATTACAGTATTGCATAACAGTAAATCTTCTATTTTTTGGTGTGAATAAAAATTCATTATGTGAATAAAAAATCAAAATGGAATTTATTTGTAAAGCCTCAAAATGTAACTAATGGACAGAGGAAATGTTAGTTTAGTTCCAGGAATACCTACATTGTTTATTTTGGACCCTATTTTGAAATTGGAATATTTTGAACTTTGTGTTAAATTGGCCAAATTAACAATTTCCGATCACTTTAATTTGTAGTTGAAACAGTTGAATTGGGGATTTCTTGTGCTCAATCGATAGAATAGAAGTAATACTAGTGAAATAGCTAAGAATTTGGTTGACTGGAATAATGTAATTGGCCTAAAATGGGAGTTGAAGTCGGCAAAATCGCCGATTCGTAAATATCACTGACACATAAAAATTCGCGAGAGCATAATTTCGTCAATTTTCCATCAAATTTTGTACTTTTTGTTTTATTACCTTCACAAAAAGATTCTCTACCATTTCATAAGAAAAAATAACAAATTTTTTTTTTTGAAAATTCTTGGACACTGGGGCACCACTTCAGATTTGGGCCTTGGACCCTGAAGGGGTTAAACATGCCTTTGTTACTCGTTCACTAAGAGTGTCCCTCTACTCTTAATGCCATAGTAATACTAATACTGTACAGTGAACCCACGGATTACAGCATTAATCCATTCCAAAGAGTGTGTGTCATACCGAATCTATTGTAATCCGAATTAATTTTCCCCATAAGAAATAATGGAAATCCAATTAATCCGTTCCAGACACCCAAAAGTATTAAACAAAATAATTTTTTTTACATGAAATATACATTTCCCTACACAGAAAACAATGAGAAATGCAAAATAAATAAATAATAAAATGACACCTTATTGAAGACGTATTGATGAGTGATGAGACAGAAGGAGGGGAGAGGATGGTGGAGTTTACAGTTGTTTGGAAGGGGAATCCCATTCCATAAAGACTTCAGGTAGCAAGTCCTTTTCAGGGGTTACTTCCCTTCTTTGTTTTTTAATGGCACTAGGACCAACTTGAGTCATTGGACCCCTGTCGCACCAAAAATCTCTCCTGAGAGCTCTGTTTCTGCATCTCTCTAAGATTTACCTAAAATGGGACACAACACTGTCATTGTAGATGTTGCCAGCATGGCCTGCAACAACTGTGTCAGGGTGATGTTTATCATAAAGGTTTGCACTTCAATCCACTTTGCACAAATGTCCTTAATCTTTGAAGAAGGCAACTTCCTCTATCTCTCTTCCTCCTCCTCTGAAGGAAATTCCTGAGCTGTGGTCTGTTGGTGTTGCACCTCAAGCTCTTGCAGCTCTGTAGTGGTTAGCTCTTCATTGTCGTCCCCCACCAACTCTTCCACATCCTCCCCACTAACCTCCAACCCCATGGACTTCCCCAATGCCACAATAGATTCCACAACTGGCATAGGCTCCTCAGGGTCATCCCCAAACCCTTCAAAATCCCTCTCTTGTACACATTCTGGCCACAATTTTCTCCAAGCAGAGTTCAAAGTCCTGCAAGTCACTCCCTCCCAAGCCTTACCTATAAGGTTTATGCAACTGAGGATACTGAAGTGATCTTTCCAGAACTCTCTTGCTCACAATCAGTGTCCAGAATATCTTGCTGTCAATTTTGTCAAGGTTGGGAACCAAAGCAATCATAGTGCTAGGGGGAGAGAGCACAACTTTGTAGTTCCCACAGTCATTGGCCAGACTTCAAACACCTTTTATTGTATACCATTCTTGTACAACCTTTTATTGTACAGCAATAAAGGAATGGAACAGACTGCCCACACATGTCAAAGCCAGTCACAGCATGAACCAGTTCAAGAAGAGTGCCAAAAGGTGTCTGATGAATGTAGCTACAGAAAGGGAGGGGAATGATTTTCTATTTTTTAGCCAACATACGTGTAAATTTTACCGTATTCCTAGTATTGTAGATAGTCTTAATGACCTTCGTGTAGTAGATAGTCTTTTTAGTATGATAATAAGATGTTATCTTCATTATAGAATAATAAGAAAATATTATAACCTTTATATTATAATAATAAGGTAAAAGGACCCTAGTGAAAATAAGTCACTCTGACTTTTTTGGGTTATCCTAGGTTCTCTACACATATGCTGCTATGTATGATAATTCTATGTAACTGTATTTGTGCATACCTGAATAAACTTACTTATTCTTAGGGTCAGTTCAGTGTCTGAGGTCACTTCAAAGCACTTTGGAAATTGCTGTGGTGTACAGTTTTATGAAATTTGAAATGACCTGCTGGTCCATGGGCTGGAGGAGAGTAGTAGTATTAGGAGGCAAAAACTTGACTTTGATGAAACTAAACTCCGGCACCATTCGCTCTTCCAAGTCTGGAGGATGAGCAGGAGCATTGCCTAATACCAGGAGGCACTTGAGTTCCAATTGATTTTCCAAGAGGTACTTTTTCACACTGGGGCCAAACATGTCATTGAACCAATCTAAAATGTCCCTAGTGACCCATGCCTTATTGTTTGCTCTCCACATCACACACAATTTAGTCTTGACTAAACTGTTTTTCTTGAACACACTGGGAGTTTCAGAGTAATATACAAGTAAAGGCTTCACTTTGCAATCCCCACTAGCATTACTACAAAACATGAGAGTTAGCTTGTCTTTCATAGGCTTGTGTCCTGGAAGTGCCTTTTCCTCCTGAGTAATGTAGGTCCTTTTTGGCATTTTGTTCCAAAACAGGCCTGTTTTATCACAATTGAACACTTATTGGGGTTTTAATTGTTCAGCCTCTATGTACCCCTTAAATTCTTGCACATATGTTTCAGCCACTTTTTTGTCAGAACTGGCAGCTTCACCATGCCTTATCACAATGTGTATGCCACTATGATTCTTAAATCTCTCAAACCAGCCTTTGCTGGCCTTAAATTCATCAATATCAGTACTAGTTCCAGGCATTTTCTTAATGAGATCATTGTGCAACTGCCTTGCCTTTTCACATACAATTGACTGCAAAATACTATCTCCTGATAATTGTTTCTCATTGATCCACACCAACAACAGTCTCTCCAAATCTTCGAGTATTTACGATCTCTGTTTTGTAAGCATATTTGCACCTTTTGCAACAACAGCTTCCTTGATTGCCTTTTTGTTGGCCAAGATGATAGTGATGGTTGTATGGGGTTTGTTATACAACCTGGCCAGCTCAGAGACACGCACTCCACTTTCGTATTTTGCGATGATGTCTTTCTTGAATTCAAAAGTATGTCTCACCCTCTTTACCACAGGGTTGGCACTAGAAGCTTTCTTTGGGCCCATGGTGGCTTATTTAGCAGTTACAAGCACTAAAAACAATGGAATAATACAAAATGTATCGCATGTACGCATGGAATCGTCCTCACTGGCTTGTAAACAGTGGCACACTGGATTGCCAGGCCGCTCAGGCCACGCAGACACGTTCGGATCAAATGACTTTAAACGAGTTCTTTGTCGTTAACTGGGTCAATATTTTTACGCAAAAGCATTGCTTAATCCGAATTTTACGTAATCTGATGACTTCGTAATCCAGGGGTCCACTATACATAATAATAATCAGTCTTGGGCACATTAAATGTCTTATTTTATGTTAATACAGTGGACCCCCAGTTAACTATTTTAATCCGTGCAAGAGGGGTAATTGTTATGCGAAATAATCGTTATGTGAATGAATTTTCCCCATAAGAAATAATGGAAATAAAATTAATCCGTGCAAGACACCCAAAAGTATGAAAAAAAAATTTTTTTACCACATGAAATGTTAATTTTAATACACACAAACTGAAAAAGGCATGCACACTTACATGACACTTACTTTTATTGAAGATCTGGTGATGATTGATGGGATGGGAGGAGGGGAGAGTGTCGAACTTATTGTTTAGAAGGGGAATCCCCTTCCATTAGGACTTGAGGTAGCAAGTCCTTTTCCGGGGTTACTTCCCTTCTTCTTTTAATGCCACTAGGACCAGCTTGAGAGTCACTGGACCTCTGTCGCACAACAAATCTGTCCATAGAGCTCTGTACCTCCCGTTCCTTTACGATTTGTCTAAAATGGGCCACAACATTGTCATTGAAATAGTCACCAGCACGGCTTGCAACAGCTGTGTCAGGGTGATTTTCATCCATAAAGGTTTGCAGTTCAACCCACTGTGCACACATTTCCTTAATTTTTGAAGTAGGCACAATGGATTCCACAACTGGCATAGGCTTCTCAGGGTTAGCCCCAAACCCTTCAAAATCTTTCTTAATTTCCATACTAATTCTCACCCTTTTTACCACAGGGTTGGCACTAGAAGCTTTCTTGGGGCCCATGGTCACTTATTTTCCAGAAACAGCACCGAAAACACTGTAATAATACGAAATATTCCGAGTGTATGCTTGGATGTTACCGCGGAGGCTGGCTGGTAAACAATGGCACGGGCGGCACATGTGAGGCTGGCTGAGGGCGCACATTGGACGCGTCTCGGACGAAAATCGGTGAGCAGGTTTTTAATCGGTATGCGCGGCAAAAATTTTGCGATTAAAGTAAGCGGTATGCGGAATAATCGCTATGTGATGCCATCGTTATGCGGGGGTCCACTGTATAGACATTTTCATTAATCCATCTATGATATTTTCTTCAAAATTATATAAGAAACATGTTGCTTAGCATATAAACATGCATTGTTTCAGTAGGTGTGAGTAGGGGTTCATTTGATTTTGTTAGTTTGATTGTTTTGTTTTTGAATAACTTTTTAGTTCCAAGAATTTGAGATAGAGTTTTCCAGGTTTTTTTTTCATATCACCTTTGAGGTTATGTAATCTATTTTCATAATACAATTTTTTAGACCTTCTTATCAGGCTGGTAAGTGCTGACGAGTAACGTTTAGACTGTTTTCTAGTTATTTGACCCATTCTATACTGTTTTTCATATTTGTGCTTTTTGTTAATGGATTTGAGGATGCTTGGTGTTAGCCAGGGAGTATTCAGTCTCTTTGCTGTGATCTGTTTAGTTTTTTGGGGGCAATGTTTGTTATAGAGGCTTTGGGCTTTTTTTAGAAAATTATTTATACTTTCATTCATATCTGTATATGTTTCGATCTCATTTTGCCAATCGATGTTATTCATAGCTGCTATAAAGTTGTTAACTGTGGTCTCGTTATGTAGTCTGAAGGTTACTTTAGTGATGTCTTGTGGCAGTTTGCCCAGATTAGTTATGAGAAAGGTTGGGTAGTGGTCTGTAGTGTTGTCTGTGATTATGCCTGATTTTAAAGGGGATATGGTGTTTGTCCAGATGTGGTCTATTAAGGAGATGCTTGTCTCGGTGATTCTTGTAGGTTTAGATACTGCTGGTAGCAACAGGCAGTTACTCATTGTGTTTGTGAATTCGGTTACTTGTGGGTCCTGGTCGTGTAGTATGTTTATGTTGAAATCTCCTGTTAGTAGTAGGTGGTCTTTATTGATGTGTGCATCAGTAATCATGTTTCCTAGTTTTTCACTAAAGTGGTAAATGTTTGACTGTGGTACTTTGTAAATGTTTATAACTGTGAGGGGTTTTTGCAGGTCTTTTGATTTAAATTTGGCTATGATATATTCTCCATGTTTGTCCCTTGTGCAAAATTTATTGATACATTCGAGTTGATTTGAGTAGTATATAGCTGTTCCTCCCCCTTGCTGGTCTGTTCTACAGTTGTGTATGGCCATGTAGCCAGGAATGATATAGACATCTGTAATATCAAGCTTAAGCCAGGTTTCTGTGAGTGTGATGATTGATGTATTGGAATGAAGGGAATTGAGTAATGCTGTGAGGTCCTCATAATGTTATGCAAACACTCTGTTGCCTGTCTGTCAACTACTACTTTACAAAGGCTTGAACTTATACAGTGGAACCTCGGTTTTCGTTTGCCCTGGTTTTCGACGACTTCTTTCGTCAAAATATTGTCCCAGCTTTTGTTCAATACCTCGGTTTTCTTCCGCCATACGGAAGTGTCCGTCTGCCCGTGCCCACACAAAGCATCCCACGCATCAGTCTCTCTTTGAAGCTACTAGAATTTTGGAATATAGATTCTTTAAAAACACTGGCTCGTAAGACGTATATATACTACCAAAGCAGTCAAAGGGTTAATCAATGCCTAATTCTTAAGTAACATTTAACCCTTTGAGGGTTTCGGCCGTACTAGTACGGCTTGTGACCCAGGGTTTTTGACGTACTAGTACGCCTAAATTCTAGCACCCTCAAATCTAGTGGGAGGAAGCTGGTAGGCCTACATATGAAAGAATGGGTCTATGTGGTCAGTGTGCACAGTATAAAAAAAATCCTGCAGCACACAGTGCATAATGAGAAAAAAAAAAACTTTGACCGTTTTTTTGGAATAAAACAGCGACTTTGCACTGTATTTTCGTATGGTATTGATTGTTGTATTCTAGTTTTCTTGGGCTCATTTGATAGAATGGAAGACATATTACAGAAGTTGAGATGATTTTGACTGGTTTTACAATGAAAAGTACCTTGAAATTGAGTTCAAAGTAGCAGAAATGTTCGATTTTTACTAAAGTTCAAAAGTAAACAAATCATGCCAAGCGTCCAATACACATCAACTGGTGAGTCTAATATTCTTTCGCAAGTGCGCCAATATTATTTATACCATTTTTTACACTAATGCAGTAGTCTGCATAACAGTAAATCTTCTATTTTTTGTGAGAATAAAAATTGAAAGTGGAAAGCAAAAGAATGTAAGAGGGGCCTTGAGACGTGACTAATGAACAGAGGAAATGTCATTTTAGTGCCAGGAATGTCTTTCTTGTTTATTCTGGACCCTATTCGGAAATTGGCATCTTTTGAAATTTGTGTGAAATTGGCAAAATTGCTAAATTCTGACCACTGTACTGGATAGTTGAAATTGGTAAATGGGTGGTTTCTTGCACTCATTCGATAGAAAAAATGGAGTTCTAGCGAAATATTCATGTTTTTTGTTGACTAGTACAGTGGAATTGGCCGAAAATGGGGCTCAAAGTGGGCAAAATTGCCAATGCGTAAACATCGCCGAGACCGCTAACTTTGCTAGAGCATAATTCCGTAAGTTTTCTATCAGATTTCATACTTTTGGTGTCATTATGATCGGGAAAAGATTCTCTATCTTTTCACAAGAAAAAATTATTACTTTCTTTTTTAAATTTGGCTGACCCTGAGAACGAGTCTTGGAGAGGGCCTGTTGACCCTCAAAGGGTTAACAACAATCCCTCACGTGTGTTGTTTACTTATCACAAAATACGAGTGTGCACACATGTATACATATTTGAAGCACAGTGAACCCTCAGGTAACGCCTTTAATCCGTTCCAGAGAGCTAGCCTTTAGCCGATTTAGCCATTAGCCAAATTAATTTTCCCCATAAAAAATAATAGAAATCCAATTAATCCATTTCAGACAGCCAGAAGTATTAACAAAAAAATATATTTTTTTTAACCCTTTCAGGGTCCAAGGCCAAAATCTGAAGTCAAGCACCAGTGTCCAAGAAATTTTGAAAAAAAAAAAAAAAAAATTTTTCTTACAGAATTAAAGAGCATATTTTTGTGAAGGTAATAAAACAAAAAAAATTAGAATCTGATCAGTACTTACCGAGATACAGTGCCAAGAAGTTTGTAGAAAATGATGTGGTGGCGGCAACATCGACGAATTCCACATACGTGTATTATATTATTTTGTTGTTTTAGTTGTTTTTTCTTTTCTTTTCCAATTTTTTTCTATTCCTACTACCATTTGGGGCCTGAGAGACCAATACTGTATATAATTGATATATATATACTCACTGTATTGAACACAATAACTGCACTAAAGTTATTATCATATTATTGTTTACCACTGTTGTTTATTACAATAAACATGTACAAATATTGTATAATACTAATGTTCTATCATATATTTACATATTTACAATCACTGGACATGGTTTTAGAACTGCTGGAGCTTGTGGAACTCCTTGAAACAAGGCACCATGCACAGAGGCACCTTACATTCCTCACACATAAACCGAGTGTCTTTGCGTCTTTGTTGCCGTCGTTTTGTTTGTGCACAGACAATGCATCTCTTCTGAGCAAATTTCTTTTGAGTTGAAGGAAGCTGTATTATGAAATGATCACCTTCTCTCCTCAAACGCTTGGGTATATTGTGATGAATTCGAGGACCATGTTGTATTGCAGGTGTTGTTACCTGGTACTTCATTATGAGTTGTCTGACAACAGACAAACAAAATTCACCATACGGTGGTCTGTTACCAGTCTTTATTTGGTACATATTATATGCATTCAGCATTGAAATGTCCATGAGATGGAAGAAAAGTTTCATGTACCACTTGTAACTCTTACGAACACAGTCAACAAAACCAATCTGCATGTCACACTTGTCAACCAAGCGCATGTTTTGTGTATAATCAATCACTGTCACTGGTTTTCGAATACATTCATTAGTCACTCGATCAACTTTGCCACTGTCTTGCATTTCATTACGGTGAATGGTTGTCAACAATGTGACATCTCGTTTGTCATGCCACCATAATGCCATGATGTCATTGGCAGTAAACACCTGCACGTCATCACCACGAACACCTGCGTTGAGTCTGGGCATATGTTTACGATTAGAACGCACTGTGCCACACACATCTGTCTTGTTCACTCGCATGAAATCACTGAGTAATGGGCTTGTGTACCAGTTATCGGTATATAATGTATGGCCCTTACCAAGATAAGGTGCCATCATGTTTCTCACTACGTCACCTGATATACCCAATAACATCTTGGTATCTTTCAATGTTTTACTACCCGTGTATACAACAATATCCAACACCAGGCCACTGTCACAATCACAGAGTACAAACAATTTTATACCAAAGCGGTTCCTCTTGCTCGGTATATACTGCTTGAATGACAGTCTACCTTTGAACAAAATCAAAGACTCGTCAATTACAAGATTCTTGAATGGATAAAAGTATATCCTGAACTTTTGTTTGAGATACATGAAAACATTTCTAATCTTGTATAACCTGTCACTTCTGTCAGGCCTGGTTTTGTCAGAGAAGTGCAACATACGTAACAGTAAGATAAACCTGTTCACTGGTATTATTTCACTGAAGGATGGGGTACAAATTAGCCGATCTGTGGACCAGTATGCTTTTATATTATGCTTATAGACGTGAGGCATAAGCATTATTGTTGCAAAAAGCAAATACATTTCTGCAACAGTCGTCTCTTTCCACCTGTGTAGTCTTGACTGTGGTGATAAGATCGTATTTGCCATGGTGTACTGAAAATACTTATTACTTTCCCTGACAATAATTTCCATCAATGGCTGGTCAAAGAATAATTCAAAGAATTCCAGTTCATTGGCCGTGGTTCCAAGGGGACAGGTAGGTAGAATTCCACTTTGAGAGTCATCAAAGTGGTGAGGGCTGGGAACAAAATTGGGATTTTGCTGCCAATCCCAGATACGGTTTGCTGGTGGATACTGGACATCATAGGCTGGTTGTACGGGTGGTTGTGGCGGGCTGGTGGGTGACGCTCCGCTTTGTCCTTGAACTGACGAGTCAGCAGCGTGGGTCCCCGCGTGGCACAGTGAGTCACGCATGGCGGTGCCACTACCACCACCAGCCCCACTAACACCATCCACTGATGCCTGTGGCCCATCCATGCCAAGTGTAGCCACATCATCCTCACTGTCACTACCTAAAACGGGTGTAGGGCCACGGGATGTACTCCGGGATGTACTCCGTCCCCTGGGCACAGCATAGGGTACACTACCCGAGCGCATACGACGGCGAACATACCGACGCTTCACTGGTGAATATGTTTCCTCACTATCACTACTCGAATGATCGTCGAGCGCAATAAAATCACAATCCACGTCAGAATCATCGTCATTACTGAAGTCAGAGGCCTGGCCACGGGAAAATATTAGTTTTCTCTTACGTTTAGGAACACCCGACCATGAGTCACGAGTGCCCACACCAGAGGTAGAAGGTCGAGGATCGTCGGGGTTTTCTGCACTATTATCGATATCCTGGTCATTATTTTCGGTCACTAACTTATCAAAGCCGTAGAATTCGTCTTCATTTCCACTTCCATCAGTGTCAGAACTATCAGACAGGAAGAGGAGAGTCTCAATTTTCCGGGGAGTGAGAGCTGACTTGCGACGAGGCATGGTGAACAAGGGTGACTGAGCCGGCGTTCCCACAATGCTATGCAGGCGCCTAGATTTTTTGTTTACGGCGCACACCCACGGCGCAGACCCATTCTCTCACATGTAGGCCTATGAGTGCTTTCGCGCTAAATTTGACGGTGCTAGAATTTTGGCGTAGATCTACGGTTTGGACACTCACCGACCAGCTGTAGATCTACGGGACTGACCCTGAAAGGGTTAAAGATTAAATACGTGTATAAATATACATACAGAAAACAGTGACAAATAAATATAAAGTACTAATAAAATGGATAAATGAGCATTTAACATCACACTTACCTTTATTGACTTGGTGTATGGTAGACACGTAGGAGGCAAGAGGAAGGCAAGTTCATTATGCTTCAATATAAAGCTAATATCATCTCTAAGGCTTATTTATGTATCACAATTCATCTAATATGACATTATAAACAATATTAATAACATAGAAACATGATATATACTCTAGAATGAATAAAATATGTCATAATGTATGAGAGAAGTAAATGGTGTAAGTGTTGTTGTTGGGTTTATAAGGGTCACTGAGAGAAGCCGTACATAGTGGTGGTGGAGGCACCAGCAGAACCCACCACCACTATCACACTTAAACAATGTATGTAATTTATAAATAAGAAATATTTACATTTTAATTTATAAATAAGCAAGTTTATTCAGGTATACATGAATACAGTTACGTACATAGATTATCATACATAGCAGCGTATGTGTAAAGTACCTAGGATAACCCAAAAGAGTCAGAGTGACTTGCATATTTCCATTGGGGTCCTTTTATATTTACTTTTATACTTAAAATTTTATATTTACACTTACCTTGGAGATATTAGTTTAATTAGTTTGATGGAGGAGATGCTGGCAGAGGTTTAGAGTGGTGGAAGATAGTAGGGCGGCATATGTTCAGCAGCCCTACACACATCCAACAACATTGGAGAGTTACTTTCGTGTCGTTTTTCTTTCACTTACTCGCCTAACTTACTTGCTACTCTGTTAATTCTACACTCTCGCTGGCTGGCATTATAGCCTTTATCGATACCTGCTGCTTTAGTATCGTACATGTCGTAAAATCACTGAAGAAGGCACATTCTCCCATCTCTTGCTACGAGTTTTTTCTTGAATTCTATCATGTTTCTTTCCTTTTTTACCAAAGGACTGGGACTAGGAGCTTTCTTTGGGCCCATGGTGCCTTATTTAGCAGTTGCAAACACAAAAAAAGAATGGAATATTATGAAATGTATGAATTTGTGCGATGATGGTCATTTGCTGATAAACAATAGCACACTGAGTGTGAATGGTGCAGGAGACTGGCGTTGTGTGCACGCTGACGCTGGGATGCCGTTTGGACGTGTACCAGACAGTTGCCGAATCACAAGGCCAGTCACAAACTGCGAGGCTATATTTTGACCAAAAAGTTGCCGAAAGTCGTGGCCACCGAAACGCAGGGGTCCACTGTATGCTGTAAACTTTTCTGTAATTTTAATGTATGTCCAGTAATAGATAAAGATTTTATATTACTATTTATTTGTACTTTATTTTAGCGAGTTTGAATGCTTTTTACATTGTTCTAATATCAAATTTTGCTGAGTTTTGACAGTTTTGAAGTGATTTGCTGGTTTAAATCCCAGTGCACATATTTCATAGGGGGGAGAGAGATTAGTGAGTAATGAGTCTGATTTATATAGTAGCTTTTTTGTTGGCTTTGAAGGAGTATACTGTATACATACTTAAGAATTTTCCATCATCATGTCTTTCAGTGCATGTATTATTTATCTTTAGGTTCAAATGCCTATTGTTAGCTGTGTTCCCAAACATTATATAGAAAGTTCTATTTGTACTGAGTGAGTTTATCATCATTGTGTTGTTAAGGATGATAGGATCTTCATTTAAAATTATAAAAGTGGTGTCATCCACAAACAGAACTGATTTAATTGCCTGGTAGGCATTAGGAAGATCATTGATGTAGATGACGATAATAGAGGGCCTAGGACACTGCCCTGGGGCACTCCTTTGTTGACTGGTCAAATTATTGAAGCATTGCTATTTGCTAACCATTTCAGAAACTTTGGTAGGAAAAAAAGCACACAGTGAACCTAATGTAATTTTATGAAGATTGAATATAAATGTCAAAAATGCCTTTTGCAGCCTGTCTAGATTCCATTTGGCATTCATACTCATGCACTTCTTATCTTGACTATATTTCTACCCAACAAAACAATGTACATATTTATTTAATTTATTTACAGTGGACCCCCGCATACCGATTTTAATCCGTGCAAGAGGAGTCATTGTTATGCGAAATAATCGGTATGCGAATGAATTTTCCCCATAAGAAATAATGGAAATCAAATTAATCCGTGCAAGACACCCAAAAGTATGAAAAAAAAAATTTTTTTACCACATGAAATGTTAATTTTAATACACACAAACTGAAAAAGGCATGCACACTTACATGACACTTACTTTTATTGAAGATCTGGTGATGATTGATGGGATGGGAGGAGGGGAGAGAGAGTGTTAGTGTTTAGAAGGGGAATCCCCTTCCATTAAGACTTGTGGTGTCGAGTCCTTTTCTGGGGTTACTTCCCTTCTTCTTTTAATGCCACTAGGACCAGCTTCAGAGTCACTGGACTTCTTTCGCACAACATATCTGTCCATAGTGGCCTGTACCTCTCGTTCCTTTATGACTTCCCTAAAGTGTTTCACAACATTGTCAGTGTAATAATCACCAGCACGGCTTGCAATAGCTGTGTGAGGGTGATACTCATCCATAAAGGTTTGCACTTTCAGCCACATTGCACAGATTTCCTTAATCTTTGTAGTAGGCAACTTCTTCAATTTCTCTCTCCCCTCCTCTGAACCAGTTTTCTCAGGTCTGGCCTCTTGCTCTTGAAGTTGATCTATCAGCTCATCAGTGGTTAGTTCTTCATTGTCCTCCTCCACCAACTCTTCCACATCCTCCCCACTAACCTCCAACCCCAAGGACTTTCCCAATGCCACAATGGATTCCTCAACTGGCATAATCCTCTCAGGGTTAGCCTCAAACCCTTCAAAATCCCTTTTGTCTACACATTCTGGCCACAGTTTCTTCCAAGCAGAGTTCAAGGTCTTCTTAGTCACTCCCTCCCAAGCCTTACCTATAAGGTTTACACAATTGAGGATATTAAAGTGCTCTCTCCAAAACTCTCTTAGAGTCAATTGAGTTTCTGAGGTCACTACAAAGCACCTTTCAAACAGAGCTTTTGTGTACAGTTTCTTGAAGTTTGCAATAACCTGCTGGTCCATGGGCTGCAGGAGAGGAGTGGTATTAGGAGGCAAAAACTTGATGTTAATGAATTTCATGTCCCCATAAAGTCGCTCTGCCACGTCTGTAGGATGACCAGGGGCATTGTCTAACACCAGGAGGCACTTAAGTTCTAATTTCTTTTCAGTTAGGTAATCTTTCACATTGGGGGCAAATGCATGGTGTAACCAGTCATAGAAAAAGTCCCTAGTGACCCATGCCTTACTGTTTGCCCTCCACAGCACACACAAATTCTCCTTGAGGACATTCTTTTGCCTGAATGGTCTGGGAGTTTCAGAGTGATACACTAATAAAGGCTTAACTTTGCAATCACCAGTAGCATTGGAACACATCAACAAAGTAAGCCTGTCTTTCATAGGCTGATGTCCTGGGAGTGCCTTTTCCTCCTGAGTAATGTAGGTCCTGCTTGGCATTTTCTTCCAGAACAGGCCTGTTTCATCACAATTAAACACTTGTTCAGGTTTCAGTCCTTCAGTCTCTATGTACTTCTTGAATTCCTGCACATATTTTTCAGCCGCTTTGTGGTCCGAACTGGCAGCCTCACCATGCCTTATCACACTATGTATGCCACTACGCTTCTTAAATCTCTCAAACCAACCTTTGCTGGCCTTAAATTCACTCACATCAGCACTAGTTGCAGGCATTTTTTTAATTAAATCCTCATGCAACTTCGTAGCCTTTTCGCTTATGATCGCTTGAGAGACGCTATCTCCTGCTAGCTGTTTTTCATTTATCCACACCAATAAGAGTCTCTCAACATCTTCCATCACTTGCGATCTTTGTTTCGAAAACAGTTAAACCTTTGGCAAGAACAGCTTCCTTGATTACCTTTCTGGTGCCCACAATAGTAGCGATGGTTGATTGGGGTTTCTTGTACAACCTGACCAGGTCGGCGATACGCACTCCACTTTCATACTTATCAATGATCTCTTTCTTCATTTCTATTGGAATTCTCACCCTTATTGGTGTAGGTTTGGCACTAGAAGCTTTCTTGGGGCCCATGGTCACTTATTTTCCAGAAACAGCACCGAAAACACTGTAATAATACGAAATATTCCGATTGTATGCTTGGATGTTACCGCGGAGGCTGGCTGGTAAACAATGGCACGGGCGGCACATGTGAGGCTGGCTGAGGGCGCACATTGGACGCGTCTCGGACGAAAATCGGTGAGCGGGTTTTTAAGCGGTATGCGAGGCAAAATTTTTGCGATTAAAGCAAGCGGTATGCGGATTAATCGTTATGTGGTGCCATCGGTATGCGGGGGTCCACTGTATTATTAATTTGAACATGGTACATAGAAGTACAGTGGACCCCCGCATAACGATCACCTCCGAATGCGACCAATTATGTAAGTGTATTTATGTAAGTGCGTTTGTACGTGTATGTTTGGGGGTCTGAAATGGACTAATCTACTTCACAATATTCCTTATGGGAACAAATTCGGTCAGTACTGGCACCTGAACATACTACTGGAGTGAAAAAATATCGTTAACCGGGGGTCCACTGTACAAGGAAATACAGTGGTTAAGTGTAACATGCCAAAACCCCTTGTATGCAGAGCATTATGTCCAGGCTTAAAATTAACTTAAGATTAACTAAGCAATGATATATTCAGTGATAAACATTATTGTAAACAAATAACAATTAAGAACAAATGAGTATTTCAAAGACAGGTCATACTGTCATTTACTATGTTGCTATGCATTCAGTAGAATGGAGTATTCTGTTAGGTAATGTAATTAAAGATAACAAAGTTTGATTGGGTCACAGGGTAAACATTTATGAGATACAATTATTCAGTATTTATTTAGTTGAGGGTGAGTAAGTGATTTTTAAGAAGAGACTTGAATTTATAAACAGACAGTGTTTCATTTATATTCACAGGTAATGAATTCCAGATTTTTGGGCCTTTTATGTGCATTGAGTTTTTGCATAGAGTGAGATGGACACGAGGAACATCAAAGAGTGATCTGTGCCTTGTGTTATGGTCATGTGTTCTGTTGAGGTTGGTAAGGAGACGTTTCAGGGGAGGGTTTATATCCGAGTTAAGTGTTCTATGTATGTAGTAGGTACAATAATAAGTATGGATGTTTTGTATGGTGAGTAGGTTTAGAGTTTTGAATATTGGTGGAGTGTGCTGCCTGTTGTGGGAATTTATCATCATTCTGACTGCAGCCTTTTGTTGGGTAATTAATGGTTTGAGATGGTTTATTGTTGTTGAGCCCCATGCACAAATTCCATAGGTGAGATAGGGGTAAATAAGTGAATGATATAGGGCCAGTAGGGCTGACTGTGGAACATAGTACCGTATCTTTAATAGTATGCCTACGGTCTTGGAAATTTTCTTGGAAATTTGTTATACACGTGTTTGAAATTTGAGTCTATTATCAAGGTGGATTCCTAAGAATTTTCCCTCTGTGAGCTTTGTGATAGGTGATCCACTTATCATTATGTTAAGAGGGACATCTGTAGCTCTGTTACCAAACTGAATGAAGTAGGTTTTGTCAATGTTGAGAGTAAGTTTGTTAGTCATCATCCAGGTAGATATTTTCTGTAATTCGGTATTCACAGTATTGGCTAGCATGGCTGGGCTCGGGTGAGACAAGACGTATGTAGTGTCATCTGCAAATAGTGTGAGTTGAGTAGTTGCGATGCATTTGGTAGGTCATTTATGTAAATGAGAAAGAGAAGAGGGCCAAGGACACTTCCCTGTGGGACACCAACTGTAATTGGCTGTGCGGAAGAGTTTGCTCCATTTGTGTAAACATATTGGCTTCTGTTGCTGAGGTATGACTTTAGGTAGTTGAAGGAGTGCCCTCTTATGCCATAGTGCGACAATTTTAAGTGGAGCAAATCATGGTCAACTGTATCAAAAGCTTTATGTAAATCAGTGAAGATCCCCAGCGGGACTTCTTTTTCTCTAGCGCAGTGTATATTTGTTCTATCATGTGTATAATAGCATCATTGGTATTTTTATTAGGCCTGAACCCAAACTGACAGGGGTTGAGTATGTTGTGGGAGATGAGGTAGGAATAGATTTGTTTATGAATTAATTTTTTCGAAGATTTTAGAGAGAGGGTGTAAGTTGGATATTGGCCTATAGTTGTTCAAGTCTGTTTGGTCTCCTTCATGGATCGGGGTGACCCTCGATATTTTGAGAACTGTAGGGAAGGTAGAGGATTCAATGGATTTGTTAAAGAGTGTTGCAATGATTGGTGACAGCACTTGCGACACTTTTTTTGTATATAAAGGGTGGTAAGGTATTTAAATCTCCTATCTTGCTTTTTAGAGTGTTGATAATAAGGGAGACTTCTGTTGGGTTAGTCGGAGCTAGGAACAGTGTGTTTGGGTAGTTGCCATTGAGGTAATCTTTGGGTGGGGTATTTGAGCTTGGGATTTTATTGGCAAGGTTTTTTCCTATGGTGGAGAAGAAATCATTGATTCTGTTTGCTGTTTCAGTTGGTGGGAGTTGGGGTTCATCTGGTTTTGCTAGTTCAATTGCGCTATTTCGTGATATCTCTTTTGTTCCTAGAATTTCTGATATGGTTTTCCAGGTCTTTTTTATATCACCTTTTAAGTTGAATAATCTGTTCTCATAATACAATTTTTTAGCCCTTCTTATCAGGCTGGTTAGGATTGACGAGTAACGTTTTGTTTGGTCTCTGGTTATGTGACCCATTCTGTACTGTTTTTTGTATAGGTGCTTTGTATTTATAGATTTGAGGATGCTGGGTGTTAGCCAGGGACTGTTAAGTCTCTTAGCTGTCATCTGTTTAGTTTTTTTAGGGCAGTGCTTATCATAGAGTTATTGGGTCTTTTTTAGAAAATTATTAATACATTCATCAGTATCTGTATAGATTTTTAGCTCAGTGTGCCAGTCAATGTTTGTCACTGTTGTTGTAAAGTTATTAATGGCTGCCTCACTGTGAAGTCTGAAAGTGACTTTAATAGTGTCTTGGGCTAATTTGCCTTGATTAGTTATGAGGAAGGTAGGGTAGTGGTCTTGGGTATTATCTGATTATGTCTGATTTTAAGGGGGATATGGTGTTGGTCCACACGTGGTCTAGTAGGGAAACACTAGTCTCTGTAATTCTTGTAGGTTTTGTTACTGTTGGTAGCAACATGCAGTTACTCATAGTGTTTGTGAATTCAGTAACGTGTGGGTCCTGGTCTTGCAGGAGATTTACGTTGAAGTCGCCTGAGAGTAGTAAGTGATCTTTATTCATGCGTGCATCAGTATCATACTTCCTAGGTTTTCACTAAAATGGCTAATGTCTGACTGTGGTACTCTGTAGATGTTTATCACTGTGAGAGGTTTTTGTAGGTAGTATTTGGATTTGAATTTAGCTATTATATATTCCCCATGTTCATCTCTTGTGCAAGTATTAGTGATACATTCTAGTTGGTCTGAGTAGTATAGAGCTGTGCCACCCTCTTGTTGATCTGGCCTACAGTTGTGTATGGCTGTGTAACCAGGAAAGGCATAGACATCTGTAATATCAAGCTTTAACCAGGTTTCGGTGAGAGTAATGATGGACATACTGGCATGCAGGGAATTTAGTAATGCTATGACGTCATCGTAATGTTTGCTTAAAGATCTGACGTTATAGTTAACCCTTTCAGGGTTTTGGCCATACTAGTACGGCTTACGTGCCAGTGTCCATGACGTACTAGTATGCATAAATTTTAGCGCCTTCAGATCTAGTGAGAGAAAGCTGGTAGGCCTACATATGAAAGAATGGGTCTATGTGGTCAGTGTGCGCAGTATAAAAAAATCCTGCAGCGCACACTGCATAATGAGGAAAAAAAAAACTTTGTGTTTTTGGATTAAAACAGTGACTTTGCACTATATTTTCGTATGGTATTTATTGTTGTATTCTAGTTTTCCTAGTCTCATTGTATACAATGGAAGACATATTACAGAAATCGAGATGATTTTGACTGGTTTTACAATGAAAAGTACCTTGAAATTGAGCACAAAGTAGCAGAAATGTTCGATTTTTACCAAAGTTCAAAAGTAAACAAATCATGCTAAGCGTCCAATACACATCAACTGGTGAGTCTAATATTCTTTCACAAGTGCGCCAATATTATCTATACCATTTCTACACTAATGCAGTAGTCTGCATAATGGTAAATCTTATTTTGTTTTTTTTTTGTGAGAATAAAAATTCAAAGTGGAAAGCAAAAGAAATGTAAGAGGGGCTTAGGGACGTGACTAATGAACAGAGGAAATGTTATTTTAGTGCCTGGAATGTCTTTCTTGTTTATTCTGGACCCTATTTGGAAATTGGCATCTTTTGAAATTTGTGTGAAATTGGCAAAATTACTAAATTATGACCACTATTGGATAGTTGAAATGGGTAAATTGGTGGTTTCTTGCACTCATTCGATAGAAAAAATAGAGTTCTAGTGAAATAGTTATGATTTTTGTCGACTAGTACATTGGAATTGGCTGAAAATAGGGCTCAAAGTGGGCAAAATCTCTGATGCGTAAACATTGTCAAGACCGCTAACTTTGCGAGAGCATAATTCCGTACGTTTTCCATCAAATTTCATACTTTTGGTGTCATTATGATCGGGAAAAGATTCTCTATCTTTTCTTAAGATTTTTATTTTTTTTATTTTTTTTTTATTTTTTTTTTTTTTGAAATTTGGGGGACCCTGAGAACAAGTCTCTGATAAGGCCTGTGGACCCTGAAAGGGTCCCATTTGACCATAAACAGAAATATTAATCTCAATCTTAAAATAATGAATCCTATGATACTCCAATACTGAAACTATGTACTGTGCCAAAACAAAAACATTCACATTGCTAAACTCGCAAACTAGTATTTAGTCACTTAGCCATAATACCAACTTACCTCATAATTTGTAATATTTTAAAATAAAGAATTAAACTAAGTCTGCCCGAAATGCCTAGCCATGCTAGGCGTTCTAGTGGTACACTCTGTAATCATTATTTAACTACATGTAAACCACACAACAACCAAATTCTGTAAATTCAACATTGTAATCTTTATAGAGAATAAACTTTGAATTTGAATTTAAGGACACTTATCTAATCTGTTAAAGAAATGTCAGCTTTTCTAATGAAGGTAGAGAAATCATGTTCATTTGAGATGGTATATTGTTTTCCTGTTGATGTTTTCCTAACTAGTATTTTCCCATCTCGAGTGAAACACTGATGTATTTTGTTTTCCTATTTAAGTTTTCTCAACCTGAACAGAAGGTTTTGACGTTTTCTCGTTAGACACTCGTTGATGAACACTCCATTTTTCATTGTAATTGCTGATTTAATTAAGTCCTTTCAATTGTCTGTGCTATTTTGTGTAACTTTCCTATCATATTGACATGCCCATTTTAATAGTCAGTTTTGCTGCTTAGCATTATCATTGCATTTAATAATCTTATCTTCATATAAATTATGTAATGTTAAACTTAACATTCAAATAATATAATATTCAGTGTTATGTAATTTTAAATTCTAGTTTTAGTCTGTCCATAATGCTTTGCATAACTATGGGCTTTGAATTGTATGACAGTACCTATGTTAACAAAGCCATCTAAACTCTGAAGAGTGCTTGTTGAATACATGTAATGCTCTTTGCCAAATCTCGAGCCTTCTAGAAAATAAGTGCAGATTTGGTAAACATCAAAAATTAGACAGGCTTGGTGCTTAAACATCAGTTCTTCAAAGTGCATTATGCAATCCCAGCCTTATTACATAATTATGTATGTAGAAATAAATTCATTGTGAATGTGAGCTTATATGGGGCAAGTACATTTTTTTTTGTGTACTGTAATGTACAGCAAGTGTATGCATGTATTGCAAATGTGTGTGTGTGAGTGCCTTGGATCTTCTTTCCCTTTGCTGCATGTATTTGATTCTTCTGCTAGGCTTTCCCATTGGTAAGTTAATTTTATTACAGCTAATCTCTGTATATTTTGTCTATTTCAGGTAAGTGTATTGCTGTTTACTGCAGACGTGGAGGTCACAACAAATTCATGGAGGTTGAAAGCGTTACAAGATATAGATAATACTTACAAGACAGCATTAAATTTAAATTTGAAAATTGTTGCAGTAAATAAATTTTTGATGCATATCTTGCAGTTATGAAAAAGTACTGGGACTAATATAAAGTGCTCTCTTGTGTATTTCTTTGGTAATTTCTAATTAAAATTGACTGTTGCAAAGGAAAACAAAGATAAAAATTATTTGAATTCAAAAAATGTTATTTTTGTATCCATTTAATATCTGTTTTGATGTCTGTGGATATGAAAATTTATGCAAATGAGTTATTTCTGTGCCATAATTTCATAGTTTGTGCAGTGGTAAATTGATTGTCTTGTGACAAAAAAGAGAAATTTTTGATGGAAGATTTCTGTGTTGAGAAAGACATTTCTGCACTGTAGTGTTATTATCTAAGGTAAGACAAAACTTATTGCCTTAGTAAGTTTTTTCCTTTGGTATGAATGTACAGTTTGTAATAATTTTTTTAAATGTCTTTGGTAATCACATTATAGTACAGTATGGATGAATGTTTAACCTTAACCCTCTTAGTGTCCACACCCCAGAAATTAATATTGATCTCATTGTATACTTAAAAAAAAATTCTGAAATAGTAGAGAATATTTTTTCTGAAGGTAATGGCACCAAAAAGGATGAAATGGAAAACTTATTACGGAATTACACAAGTGCAAGTTTAGCAGTTTTGGTACAATTTATGAATTGGCAATTTTGCCAATTTTGAGTCCTATTTTAAGTCAATTCCATTGTTTCATATGACCAGATTTTTAGCTATTTCACTAGCATGCCTTCCTTTCCATCATTTGAGCACAAGAAACTGCTCTTTCAACTACAGTGGTCCCTCAATAATCGTCCGTAATCCGTTCCTGGAAGTGGGACTATTATCGAAATGGACGATTTACGAATCAATTTTCCCCATAAGAAATAATGTAAATTCAATTAATCCGTTCCTGACACCCAGAAGTATTAAAACAAAAATTTTTTTTACGTGAAATATAGATGTAGTACATAAACAATACAGTGGCACATGATGAATTAAACATTAACAGAATAACACTTACCTTTATTGGCAATTCTTCTTTGTGTATGGAAGACTGGAGAAGGAGACTGATTGGATGAATTACTGTTTGGAAGGGGAATCCCCTTCCATCAACACCTTGGGTACTAATTGCTTTTCTGGGGTTACTTCTCTTCTCTGTTTCTTAATGCCACTAGGACCACCTTGAGAGTCACTGGAGTCCTGTCTCGCAAAAAAACTGTCCAGAGAGCTCTGTTTCTGGCGTCTCTTTAAAACTTCCCTAAAATGGGCCAAGACTCTGTCACTGTACAAGTTGCCGATATGGCTTGCAACATCCTTCTCTGGGTAATGTTTCTCCATAAATCTTTCCATCCTACCCCACATTTCAAAAATCTCCTTAATTTCTGAAGAAGGCACCTTCCTCCATCTCTCTTCCTCCTCCTCTGCAGCAAGATTCAGAGCTGCCATCTGTTGCTGTTCCTGCTGAAGCTCTTGCAGCTCCTCAGTGGTTAGCTCTTTGTTGTGGTCCTCCACCAACTCTTCCACATCCTCCAAACTCACATCCAACCCCATGGAAGCCCCCAGTGCCACAATGGATTTAACAACTGACATAGGCTCATCACGGTCAGCCCCAAACCCTTCAAAATCCCTCTTGTGGACACAATCTGGCCACAATTTTCTCCAAGCAGAGTTCAAAGTCCTGGTAGTCACTCCTTCCCAAGCCTTACCTATAAGGCTTACACAATGGAGAATACTGAAATGTTCTTTCCAAAAATCTCGTAGGGTCAAGTGAGTGTCTGAGGTCACATTCAAGCACCTTTCAAACATTGCTTTGGTGTAGAGTTTTTTAAAGTTTGCAATGACCTGCTGGTCCATGGGTTGGAGGAGAGGAGTGGTATTCGGGGGCAAGAACTTTACTGTGATGAACCCAAACTCCTTCAGAATTAGGTCATCCAAGTTTGGAGGATGAGCAGGTGCATTGTCCATTACTAGGAGGCACTTGAGATCCAATTTCTTTTCCAGGAGGTAATTCTTCACACTAGGGCCAAACACTTCGTTGAACCACTCTACAAAAATTTCCCTCGTGACCCATGCCTTACTATTAGATTTCCAAAACACACACAATTTACTCTTCATAACATTGTTTTTCCTGAACACTCTGGGATTTTCAGAATGGTACACTAGTAATGGCTTCACTTTGAAATCCCCACTAGCATTAGCACAGAACATTAGCGTCAGCCTGTCTTTCATAGGCTTGTGTCCTGGCATTGCCTTTTCCTCTTGTGTAATGAAGGTCCTCTTTGGCATTTTCTTCCAAAAGAGGCCTGTTTCGTCACAATTGAACACTTGTTCAGGTTTCAGTCCTTCACTGTTTATGTACTCCTGGAATTCATGCACATATTTTTCAGCCGCCTTGTGGTCCGAACTGGCAGCCTCACCATGCCTTACCACACTGTGTATGCCAGTACGCTTAATAAATCTCTCAAACCAGCCTTTGCTAGCCTTAAATTCACTCACATCATCACTAGTTGCAGGCAATTTCTTTACCAAATCGTCATGCAACTGCCTAGCCTTTTCACAAATAAGCGACGTCATAAGACTGTCTCCTGCTAATTGTTTCTCATTTATCCACACCAATAATAACTTCTCAACATCTTCGAGTACTGGTGATCTCATTTTTGTCAGCATATTTACCCCCTTTGCAACAACAGCGTCCTTGATTTCCTTTTTCTTGGCTATGACTGAAGATATGGTTGTACGGGATTTGTTATACATCCTGGCCAGTTCGCCCACACGTACGCCACTATCATATTGTTCAATGATGTTTTTCTTAAATTCAATCGTATTTCTCACCTTCTTTACCAAAGGCTTGGCACTAGGAGCTTTCTTTGGAGCCATGGTAGCTTATTTAGCACTTAACCCTTTCAGGGTCCAAGGCCAAAATCTGAAGTGGTGCCCCAGTGTCCAAGAATTTAAAAAAAAAAAAAAATTATTTTTTTCTTATGAAATGGTAGAGAATCTTTTTGTGAATGTAATAAAACAAAAAGTATGAAATTTGATGGAAAATTGATGAAATTATGCTCTCGTGAATTTTGATGTGTCAGCAATATTTACGAATCGGCGATTTTGCCGACTTTGACTCCCATTTTAGGCCAATTACATTGTTCCAGTCGACCAAATTCTTAGCTGTTTCACTAGCATTACTTCTATTCTATCGATTGAGCACAAGAAATCGCCAAGTCAACTGTTTCAACTACAAAATAAAGTGACCGGAAATTGGTAATTTGGCCAATTTAACACAAAGTTCAAAATATTCCAATTTCAAAATGGGGTCCAGAATAAACAATGTAGGTATTCCTGGCACTAAACTAGCATTTCCTCTGTTCATTAATTATGTTTTGAGGCTTTACAAATAAATTCCATTTTGATTTTTTATTCACATAATGAATTTTTATTCACACAAAAAATAGAAGATTTACTGTTATGCAATATTGTAATAATTGTATAAATATCATCACCACATTCGTGAATGCATATTAGACCCACCAGCTGGTGTGTATTAGACGCGTGAGGTTGTTTGTTTACTCTTAAACATCGGCAAAAATTTAACATTTCCGCCACTTTGAGCTCAGTTTCAAGCCATTTCCAGTGCTAAAACCAATCAAAATTATCTCTATTTCTGTAATATGTCTTCCATTCTATCAAATGAGACCAAGAAATCACAAATACAACTATAAAAAACATACGCAAAAATGCTGCAAAGTCGCTGTTTTAATCGAAAATCATGGTCTCAGTGTTTTTTCTCTCATACACAGTGTGCTGCAGGATTTGTTTTATGTGGTGCACACATACCACATAGATGTATTCTCTCATATCTAGGCCCAAATTTACCACTCACAGTTTATCAGAGTGAGCTGAGCTCATGACGTAGATCTACGGTTTGGACCCTGAACGTAAAGCCGTAGATCTACGGGACGGACCCTGAAAGGGTTAAATAACTTGCAAGCACTAAAATAAATGAAATATTATGAAATATTTCACTGGAGCACATGAGGGGACCGTCGCTCACTTGTAAACAATGGCACACTGGCTGGGAAGGAAAGGTTGAGGCGGCCCGAGGCCGCTCAGACCGTGCATACGCGTCTGGGAAGAAGGACTTAGCGAGTTACCGGACCATTTCCGAGCCAATATTTTGACGAAAAAACAGGACTATTTCCGAAATGGACGACTTTCAGGCCGGACGATTATTGAGGGACCACTGTATTTCAATTACCCTAAAAAAGTGCGTAGAATTTGGTGAGTTGGCCAATTTTACACAAAACTCAAAAGAAGAATAGAGTTCATAATAAACAGTGTACACTAAACAACATATCCTCTGTTCATTAGTCATATCCCCAGGCCTCTTCTATATTACACTTATCTTCCATTTTGAATTCCTATTCACACACATATATGTAGAAGATTTACTCTATTTCTTAGATAATAAAATATAACCAGGAAAGATTGGTCATGGTTTACAGTATCCCAATACATAATTGAATCAGACCTCTCAAAACCCCATGAAACAGACTGGGGGTTGTAAGGGACCTTACTTGTCCTCTGGAATATTGGCAAAATTCGAATACAGTGGAACCCCGGATTTCACATGCACCGGATATTGGACTTTTCAAATTTCAGACACTTTTTTGTATGAAATTTTGCCTCGAAATTCGGACCTTGTGCTGGGAATCATGCGTATCAGACGCATCCACCTGCCAGGATGTCGTTTCAATCTAGCTCTGTCACTGGTTAAGTGAGCCTTCATCTGAAACATTTTGCAATTTTTTGCTTGTTTATTGATTGTGACTGAAATGAGCCACCATGAGCCCAAAGAAACTTCCTAGTGCCAGCCCTTTGGTAAAGGGTTGAGAGAGAGGGGAGAATGTGCCTTCTTCAGTGATTCTATGATACGTACGATACTAAAGCAGCAGGAGTCAATAAAGGCTATAGCGCCAGCCAGCGATGAAGTGGAGCATTAACAGTGTAGCAAGTAAGTTAAGCGATTAAGTGATCAAAAAATGATGACACAACTCTTTCAATGTTGTTGGAGGTATATAGGGCCACTGACAACATATGCTGCCCTGTGTATCTTCCACCACCCTAAACCTCTGCCAACATCTGAATAACCACTTTATTTCTTTACATTCTCCACAATAACCACTTTATTTCTTCACATTCTCTATTATGTTTTTATACAATATTTCTTATTTATAAATTACATACATTGTTTCAGTGTGACCAGTAGTATGTTTAGTGGTGGTGGCCCACCACTATATGGCTTATGCTATCAGTGGCCCTTATAAACCCAACACCATCACCACCACCACCACCACCACTAGTCACATTCGTAATGACATTTTATTCTTACTAGAGTATATGTCATGTTTCTATGTTATTAATATTGTTTATTATGTCATATTAGATGAATTATGGTAGATAAATATGCCGTAGAATTGATATTAGCATTATATTTAAGTATTTTGTCCTGTCTCAAAACAATAAACTCTCCTCCCACCATGCACCAAGAGTCTTCAATAAAGGTAAAAGTAATGTTAAATGTTCATTTATCCATTTCACTAGTGATTTATACTCATTTCTCATTGTTTTCTATATGTAAAACTATAATTATTCTTAAAAAATGTATCTTTGATAATATTTTTGGGTGTCTGAAACAGATTAATTGTATTTACATTATTTCTCATGGGAAACATTACTTTGGTTTTTACACTTTTCGGATTTAGACCAACCTTCTGGAACGGATTAACCCTTAAACTGTCCAAGCAGATCTGCGTTCACATGCATATTTCATATATACATATTTTCAAATATAACAAAAAAAAAAGTAGATCAAAGTTTTTTTACACGTTTTCAAATGTAAAAAAAAAAAAATCTACTTTTTTTACATTCAAATGTTGAAAAAACGTAGATCTACGTTTGGACGGTTTAAGGGTTAAGTACGAAATTTGGTGTTTCATTGTATTTCCACTACTTTGAGCTCAATTTCAGGCTTTTTTCCATTCCTGTAACCAATGAAAATCATCTTTATTTCAGTAGTATGTTTTCCATTCTATCAAATGTTGCCAAGAAGCAGCCAATAAACCCATAAAAACTATCCAAGAAAACATTTCAAAGCCTTTTATTTTAAATCATATACATGGTCACAGTTTTTTTCCCATCATGCACTGTGTGGGCATGATTTTTTTTATATGGTGCATACTCGCTACACAGACCCATTCTTTCATATCTAGGCTAAAATTTACTTCTCACAACTTACATAAGTGAGCTCAGTTCATGACGTAGAATTACGTGAGGGACTTCGGCCTTAGCAGCGTAGTTCTACCTGACGGATAGCAAGAGTTAATATATCCTGATCATTAATGTGAGTTAATTGATTTTATTTCTCTTTCATTTTGGCTCTTATTAATCTGTTCATTGAATTACCAATGGAACTAGTTAGTACTTAACTGAATTAGCCTTTGTGGGCAACCAGTACTCAAGCGAGTGATTACCTTGTTGATGGTCCCCCAAACTCCCTCTCATCTTGCTTCAGTTAATCGCACTAGGGGTCACCCTGATTATGAATTCACTGAAAAACTAGTCAAGAAACGCCTCAATACCACCATTATTGTTCAAAAGACCAGCTCATGTCCTTTCATCCATCATTACAGTATTCAACAAGTCACTAGAAACCAATACTTTCCCAACAGTACTATATCCCACTAAAAACAGGCATAATCACAGACAACACTATGGACCACTACCCAACTTTTCTCATAACCAATTTGGATAGACTGCCTCAGGACACGACTAAGATCTCTTTTTGACTACATGATGAGTCATCAGTAAATAATTTTATTACTGCCCAACTTAACACTGACTGGCTGAGCAAGTTAGCAGACAGCCACGATATTGATGAATGCGTCAAAATATTCCTACACAATACCCATAACCTCTACAATAAACATTGTCCAATGAAAATGAATCAAATCTCAACAAAGAGACTAAACAGCCCCTGGCTTACAAATAGTATACAGTGGACTCCCGGTTAACAATATTTTTTCATTCCAGAAGTATGTTCAGGTGCCAGTACTGACCGAATTTGTTCCCATAAGGAATATTGTGAAGTAGATTAGTCCATTTCAAACCCCCAAACATACACGTACAAACGCACTTACATAAATACACTTACATAATTGGTCGCATTGGGAGGTGATCGTTATGCGGGGGTCCACTGTACTTAAATCCATCGATAAAAAACATGTTTATAAAAAACAGTTCAAACAGGCCCTAATTACCAAAGAACTAACTAAATGATACACCTCAGTACTTACTAATCTAATATGGAAGTCTATACAAATGTATTATGAAAACAGATTTAATGAAATAAAAGGTAATATGAAAAAGATCTGGAAAACTCTCTCTGAAATTTTGGGCTCTGGAAAACTGTCTAGAAACAGAGAGATTAACTTAGCAAAACTAGACGATGCACACGTACAGCCTATAGACCCTGCCAACGAACTTAATATCTCCTTTTCTACTATAGGATCAAAACTAGCAAGCAACATGCCAAACGCAAATACTCAGCCACAAGACTACCTCATTGGTAATTACCTAAATACTCTATACAGTGGACCCCCGGTTAACGATATTTTTTCATTCCAGAAGTAAGTTAAGGTGCCAGTACTGAATTTGTTCCCATAAGGAATATTGTGAAGTAGATTAGTCCATTTCAGACCCCCAAACATACACGTTCAAACGCACTTACATAAATACACTTACATAATTGGTCGCATTGGGAGGTGATCGTTAAGCGGGGGTCCACTGTATACAGTAAGGCCCCGCTTTACGGCATTTTGCCTTACGGCGTTCCACTAATACGGCGATATCAAATTATGACCAAAATTTGCTATATGGCAAGCGGTCTTTCAAATACGGCGCCCCCACCCGGTTTGTTTACATTTTTCCGTGACCACATCTATTATGTCAGGAAACTTTCCAAAATTTCAAGTGTTTTAAAGTTACTGCATATTTTATATGTACTCTGATAATTACAGTGGACCCCCGCATAGCGAACTTAATCCGTGCAAGAGGGCTGGTCGTTATGCGAAATGTTCGCTATGCGAATTAATTTTCCCCATAAGAAATAATGGAAATAAAATTAATCCGTGCAAGACACCCAAAAGTATGAAAAAAAAATTTTTTTACCACAAAAAAATGTTAATTTTAGTACACACAAACTGAAAAAGGCATGCACAATTACATGACACTTACTTTTATTGAAGATCTGGTGATGATTGATGGGATGGGAGGAGGGGAGAGCATTATCTTCTTACTGTTTAGAAGGGGAATCCCCTTCCATTAGGACTTGAGGTAGCAAGTCCTTTTCTGGGGTTACTTCCCTTCTTCTTTTAATGCCACTAGGACCAGCTTGAGAGTCACTGGACCTCTGTCGCACAACAAATCTGTCCATAGAGCTCTGTACCTCCCGTTCCTTCAAGACTTTCCTAAAATGGGCCATAACATTGTCATTGAAATAGTCACCAGCACGGCTTGCAACAGCTGTGTCAGGGTGATTTTCATCCATAAAGGTTTGCAGTTCAACCCACTGTGCACACATTTCCTTAATTTTTGAAGTAGGCACAATGGATTCCACAACTGGCATAGGCTTCTCAGGGTTAGCCCCAAACCCTTCAAAATCTTTCTTAATTTCCATACTAATTCTCACCCTTTTTACCACAGGGTTGGCACTAGAAGCTTTCTTGGGGCCCATGGTCACTTATTTTCCAGAAACAGCACCGAAAACACTGTAATAATACGAAATATTCCGAGTGTATGCTTGAATGTTACCGCGGAGGCTAGCTGGTAAACAATGGGACGGGCGGCACATGTGAGGCTGGCTGAGGGCCCACATTGGACGCGTCTCGGACGAAGTTCGCTGAGCGGGTTTTTGTCTACTATGCGGGGCAAAATTTCAGCGAACAAAGCGTTCGCTATGCGGATTGTTCGCTATGCAAGGCGTTCGCTATGCGGGGGTCCACTGTATACTTATGTGTACCTGTACCTAAATGTACTTACACGCTGTGCTGGTGTGCAGGTACACATTAAAATCGCCAAGTCTCTCTCTACTCATGACGCCAATACTACGTAATAATAATCACTCTTGGGCACGCTAAATGTCTTATTTTACATCAACATAGGCATTTTCATTAATCCATCTATGATATTTTCCTCAAAATTATATATGAAACCCATTACATAGCATATAAACATGACATATACACTCACAGAATGAAAATTGATGTAAATATGAGACTTGTTTACAAAGCAGCTGTGTAGGTAGTGTTGGAAGAATTACGTTTTCTCTAGTCAAACTGGGGGATAACTGTAGAAAAATATTCTTTTCGTATGCCTTTATATATAGCAGTTCACGACCCTTGTGGGTTTAGTGCTTTTTATAATATTATTATTATTATTATTAATATTATTAATATTATTATTATTATTATTATTATTATTATTATTATTATTATTATTATTATTATTGTTATCTGTTGGAGTGTGAGCAGGGTAATATTTAGTGAAGGGATTCAGGGAAACCGGTTATTTTCATATAGTCGGACTTGAGTCCTGGAAATGGGAAGTACAATGCCTGCACTTTAAAGGAGGGGTTTGGGATATTGGCAGTTTGGAGGGGTATGTTGTGTATCTTTATACGTATATGCTTCTAAACTGTTGTATTCTGAGCACCTCTGCAAAAGCAGTGATAATGTGTGAGTGTGGTGAAAGTGTTGAATGATGATGAAAGCATTTTCTTTTTGGGGATTTTCTTTCTTTTTTGGGTCACCCTGCCTCGGTGGGAGACGGCCGACTTGTTGAAAAAAAAAATTATTATTATTATTATTATTATTATTATTATCTTCATTCACTCTAAAAATGGTGTGTAGCTATTTGTTTATTCTGAACTAACTTGTACAACTTGTACACAATGTAAGAGTATTTGTATTGTGAGGTAATTATTATTATAATAAAAAAACATTGAGGTAAATGTTTTACAAACTCTTACAAACGTACGTGAATGAACTAAAAGTAGACACATATTAATATGCATTTATTTCGCCTGACCAAGTGATCGTCTACTACCTGTTCAGTTTGTGTTCTTACATTGTCTCAACTCTATCTCGTTCTCTCTCTCGTTTACTCTTTCGTTAACTAGTTGGCTCTCATTGACGATGGCGTCTAAGGTTAGCTGTGATAAAAAGAGAAGTCGTAAGCCTCTTGCTTTAAGTGCCAAGTTAGAGGATGATGGTGTGCCATTCTGATTTTATTCAATAAACACCCTGCCACTTACCTCTCACACATTAATATTAATATTTTAAGGTAAGTAATAAGTGTACTCTGTGTGTATCTTACCTTTTATTGTGTTTTTAATGCCTATTTCTATTGCTAACTTAATATAAGTTAGTGTAAACTTGTTGTCTGGCATTTATTGCATATTTTGTGTGTGCTCTGATAATAATACTTGTGGACCTGTGTGGTAGCCGGGTGGAGGGACAACATTACGTTTTCGCTGCTCAGCCATCAGAGAAAACGTGTATGAATCTGCGTTTGGCCCAGCCACTCCCTCACTCCGCTTTTGTTTACAATTTTCGGCATGAATTATTCATTACTTCTACCTTCGTTTATGATGGCATCTAAAGGTAGTTGTTGGAAATGATTAAATTCAGTGAACAAGACATGTCGATGTTAATAATATGGCTCTGAGCCACAGTGTAGGTAGCCGGTAGGTGTAGCCCGGGTGGGCTACAGCTACCGGCTACCTACACTGACTTCCTTCAAATAAATACTACTCACCTCTCTTCCTATATTTAGACTACACATATTTTAAGGTAAATAATGAGTGTACTGTATGTGTATTTTACCTCTCTGGGATGTTTTAAATATCATATATTAAGTATGAGATGGGGAGCTAGGGCTACCTACACCTGGGCTACCTGCACCTGACTTCCTACAAATAAGTACTACTCACCTCTCTCCCTACATTAAGATTACAAATACTTTAAGATAAGTAATGAATTTACTGTGAATGTATTCTACTTTGTGTGTTTTTAATGCCTAGTTCTATTACTAACTTAATATAATTTAGTGTAAACTTGTTGTCTGGCATTTATATGCATTTATAAATGGAAAAAATGGCGTTCTGCCTTCCGGCAATGTCTGCTTTCTGGCGACAGCCTGGAACCTAACCCGCCGTATAAGTGGGGCCTTACTGTATAGTACCAACAAATCCTACTTGTGTCACTAATAATTAAATCATTAAAAAACAAGGCAGGAGACCTAAATGACTTGCCAACAGTCATGTATAAAAAAAGCAGCTCATGTGCTGTCCCCCATTATTGCAACACTAACAAATCTGTTGAATCTTCTAAATTCCCATCCATACTCAAGATGGCAAGGGTCACCCCGATCCACAAAGTAGGTGATCCTACAGAATTAAATAACTACAGACCAATATCTAACTTGCCTTTGCTCTCAATAATCTTGGAAAAAATAATACATAAACAAATCTACTCCTACCTCCTATCCCATAAACTACTGAACCCCTGCCAGTTTGGGTTTAGGCCAAAAAAAAAAAAAACTCGAATGATGCAATTATTCAGATTATTCAACTGACAAAAATGAATATCCTCTGAGGCTCTTCGTAGACCTATGGAAAGCATTTGATACTGTCGACCACAATATCTTACACCTATAACTAGAGCATTACGGGGTCAGAGGACACTCGCTCAACTACCTAAAATCTTAGTTGTAGACACCAGTATGTACAGTGGATCCCTGAGTTTCATGATTAATCTGTTCTAGAGAGTCTGCTGAATGGCGAAACCATTTTCCCCATAAGAAATAGTGTAAATCCAATTACAATGGACCCTCGACTAACAATTTTAATCTGTTCCAGAGAGCTTGTCCTTAGCCGAATTTATTGTTAGCCGAATTAATTTTCCCCATAGGAAATAATGGAAATCCAATTAATCCGTTCCAGACAGTCAAAAGTATTAAAAAAATAATTATTTTTACATGAAATATACATTTCCCTACAAAGAAAACAATGAGACATGCACAATAAGTACATAATTAAATACTAAAATGACACTTACCTCTATTGAAGAGTATTGATGAGTGATGAGACACTTTTTCTTGAACACATTGGGATTTTCAGAGTGATACTTGAGTAAAGGCTTCACTTTGCAATCCCCACTAGCATTACAACAAAACATGAGAGTTAGCCTGTCTTTCATAGGCTTGTGTCCTGGGAGTGCCTGTTCTTCCTGAGTAATGTAGGTCCTGTTCGGCATTTTCTTCCAGAACAGGCCTGTTTCATCACAATTGAACACTTGTTGGGGTTGGAATTTTTCAGCTTCACCATGCCTTATCACACTGTGTATGCCACTACGATTCTTAAATCTCTCAAACCAACCTTTGCTGGCCTTAAATTCACCAATATAAACACTAGTTCCAGGCATTTTTTCCTGTTCACCTGGATGTTAGTCGACTGGTGTGGGTTGCATCCTAGGGGACAAGATTAATGACCCCAATGGAAATAAGTTAGACAGTCCTCGATGATGCACTGACTTTCTTGGGTGATCCTGGGTGGCTAACCCTCTGGGGTTAATTGTTTCTCAGTAATTGTTTGTCATTGGGCCACACCAACAACACTCTCTCCACATCTTCGAGTAGTACAGCTGATGGTGGTGCAGCAGCAGCAGCTGACCATGGTACTGCAGCGGCAGCTGACGGTGGTGCAGCAGCAGCTGACGGTGGTGCAGCAACAGCTGACCGTGGTGCGATAGTATTTTGATAGTATTTCTCACTCTTTTTTATCACAGGGTTGGCACTAGAAGCTTTCTTTGGGCCTATGGTGGCTTAATTAGCAGTTACAAGCACTAAAAATAATGGAATAATACAAAATGTATCAAATGTATGCGTGGAACTGTCCGCTCTGGCTTGTAAACAATGGCACACTAGCTGAAGGCAGGGCAGCTGAGGAGCTCAGGCTGGACGGACAGGCGGATGCGTTCGGGACAAGTGTCCTTACCCAAGTTTTTCATTGTTGGTCAAGCCAGTATTTTTACGCAAAAACACATCGTTACCCGATTTTATCATTTGTCGATGCCATCATTGGTCAAGGGTCCACTGAAATCTGTTTCAGACACCCAAAAGTATTAACAAAAAATATTTTTTTTTAAAGATTAAATATAGATTTACATACAGAAAACAATGACAAATAAATATAAAGCACTAATAAAATGGATAAATAAACATTTAACATTACACTTACCTTTATTGAAAATTCTTGTTGGTGTATGGCAGGCAGTTAGGAAGGGAAAGGGAGGCGAGTTTATTATGCTTCAATATGATAATATTATCTCTGTGGCTTATTTATCCATCACAATTCATCTAATATGACATAATAAACAATATTAATAAGATAGAAACATGATGTATACTCTAGAATTTATAAAATATGTCATAAAGTATGTGAGGAGTAAGTGGTGGTGGTGTTGGGTTTATAAGGGCCACTGAGAGAAGCTGTATATATTAGTGGTAGTGGAGGCAGCAGCAGAGGCCACCATCACTCTTCACACTGAAACGAAACAATGTACGTAATTTATAAATAAGAAATATTTACACCTACCTTGGAGGAGATGTTAGTTTAACTAGTTTGATGGAGGAGATGCTGGCAGAGGTTTAGGGTGGTGGAAGATAGCAGGGCAGCATATGTTCAGTGGCCCTATACACCTCCAACAACATTGGAGAGTTACTGTCATGTCGTTTTTCCATCACTTAATCACTTAACTTACTTGCTAATCTGTTAATGCTACACTTTATTGCTGGCTGGTGCTATAGCCTTTATCTATACCTGCTGCTTTAGTATCATACATATAGAATCGCTGAAGAAGTCACATTCTTCCCTCTCTCTTCCTCCTCCACTTTGGTACTTTGCTAGGAGTTTTTTTTTCTTGAATTCTATCGTGTTTCTTTCCTCCTTTACCAAAGGGATGGCACCATGAGCCTTCTTTGGGCCCATGGTGGCTTATTTAGTAGTTGCAAGCACAAAAAACAATGGATTATTATGAAATGTATGAACCCATGGGGTGATGGTCACTCGCCCACAAATCATGCTACACTGACTCTCTGAATGTTTTGTGGGAGCCTTTGTGTATGCCTGGCTGCATGGCGTATCCCGTACGCTGGACAAATCACGAACCTCAAGGCTTTATTTTGATAAATAAAAGTTGCCAAAAGTCAAAATTCACGAAGCATGAGGCTCATGAAATTCTGGGATCCACTGTATACACAAATGGTATGACCTCCAATACTCAGCCTGTAGTTGTTGGAGTGTCACAGGGAAGTGTCCTAGGTCCTCTACTCTTCTTATTGACATCAATGACCTCCCAAATGTATCGCGGCTCCTTAAACCAGTTCTATTCGCTGATAACACCACTTGTGTCTTCTCCCACCCAAACCTGTTTATACTAAGTAGCACTGTAAACAGCGAGCTACATAAAATATCAAACTGGATGACTACCAGCAAACATACTTTCAATATAGACAAAACATACTTCATGCTTTTTGGAAACAGTGCATCAAATATCCAGCTAAATATATCGATAAATGGTTCACCTATTACACGACACACTGAGGGTAAATTTCTAGGTGTCACCTTGACTGTAATCTTAAATTTCAGACTGACATCCAGCATTTAACTAAGAAACAGTAGGTATCCTTTCCAAGATAGGATATGTACAGTAGATCGTTGTTTAATATGGTTTTGTTTGGCACGTTTTTGTTTTAGCACCATTGAAGAACTGTGGCATATTTTTGTATAACACTTCGTAAAATTTGCTTAACACGGTTCAGTTTGTGAGAGGGGAAAAATTTGGAGCACGTATTGCCCGCGGGATACACTGTGCACAACTTAATTTCCTCTTAATTAGGGAAAAGGCCTTACAGTTGTTTAAAGCAGTGTGTGATAAGGAAGGACAGTGTGAAAAAGAGTGTATGTTTAGCACAGGCTGGTTCCACAACTTTAAGTTGCATAATAAGTTACATTATATTACGTTCTCTGGTGAAAGTGCTTCAGTTGATCATACAGCAGCAAGTAATTCCCTGCTGAATTGCAGGAAATTATTTCTGAGGGTGGCTATGAGCCACATCAAGTGTTTAATGCTGACAAGATGAGTGTTTTTTGGAAGAAAATGCCAACACGAACTTTAATTCGGCCTTAACCCTTTCAGGGTCCGTCCCGTAGATCTACGGCTTTACGTTCAGGGTCCAAACCGTAGATCTACGCCATGAGCTCAGCTCACTCTGATAAACTGTGAGTGGTACATTTGGGCCTAGATATGAGAGAATACATCTATGTGGTATGTGTGCACCACATAAAACAGATCCTGCAGCACACTGTGCATAATGAGAGAAAAAAAATGAAATCATGATTTTTCGATTAAAACAGCAACTTTGCAGTGTTTTTTCGTATGTTTTATATAGTTGTATTTGCGATTTCTTGGTCTCATTTGATAGAATGGAAGACATATTACAGAAATAGAGATGATTTTGATTGGTTTTAGCATTGGAAATGGCTTGAAACTGAGCTCAAAGTAGCGGAAATGTTAAATTTTTGCCGATATTCAAGAGTAAACAAACCACCTCACACGTCTAATACACGTCAGCTGGTGGGTCTAATATACATTCACAAATATGGTGATGATATTTATACAATTATTACAATATTGCATAACAGTAAATCTTCTATTTTTTGGTGTGAATAAAAATTCATTATGTGAATAAAAAATCAAAATGGAATTTATTTGTAAAGCCTCAAAACATAACTAATGAACAGAGGAAATGTTAGTTTAGTTCCAGGAATACCTACATTGTTTATTCTGGACCCTATTTTGAAATTGGAATATTTTGAACTTTGTGTTAAATTGGCCAAATTAACAATTTCCGATCACTTTATTTTGTAGTTGAAACAGTTGACTTGGCGATTTCTTGTGCTCAATTGATAGAATAGAAGTAATACTAGTGAAATAGCTAAGAATTTGGTTGATTGGAATAATGTAATTGGCCTAAAATGGGAGTCAAAGTCGGCAAAATCGCCGATTTGTAAATATCGCTGACACATCAAAATTCGCGAGAGCATAATTTCGTCAATTTTCCACCAATTTTCGTACTTTTTGTTTTATTACCTTCACAAAAAGATTCTCTACGATTTCATAAGAAAAAATAACAAATTTTTTTTTTGAAATATCTTGGACACTGGTGCGTGACTCCAGATTTGGGCCTTGGACCCTGAAAGGGTTAAATTCACTCTCATCACCACTAGTTGCAGGCAATTTCTTTACCAAATCGTCATGCAACTGCCTAGCCTTTTCACAAATAATCGACGTCATAACACTATCTCCTGCTAATTGTTTCTCATTTATCCACACCAGTAATAACTTCTCAACATCTTCGAGTACTGGTGATCTCATTTTTGTGAGCATATTTACCACCTTTGCAACAACAGCTTCCTTGATTTCCTTTTTCTTGGCCACGATGGAAGATATGGTTGTATAGGATTTGTTATACATCCTGGCCAGTTCGCCCACACGTACTCCACTTGCATATTGTTCAATGATGTTTTTCTTAAATTCATTCGTATTTCTCACCTTCTTTACCAAAGGCTTGGCAGTAGGAGCTTTCTTTGGAGCCATGGTAGCTTATTTAGCACTTGCAACCACTAAAATGAATGGAATATTATGAAATATTTCGTATGAACAAGTGAGGGGACTGTCGCTCACTGGTAAACAATGGCACACTGGCTGGGAAGGGAGGCCGAGGCAGCTCAGAGTGTGAGTACGCGTCCAGGACGAAAGACGATTAGCGAGTCAGCGGACCATTTGCGAGCCAATGTTTGGACGAAATAACGCAACGATTTCCGAAAAGGACGACTATCGAGCCGGGCGATTATTGAGGGACCACTTTATTTACATTTGCTAAAATAATTCCAGTGCTATTTTTTAGCTTTAGAATACGTATTTACTTTGTCTTATACTTAAGTCTAATTATAGAGTCACTATAAATCTTATGATTACAAGCATTGATCTGATACCAACCTCTTATTGAATGACTTAAATGAATCAAACAGCAACTGTAATTACAGTAGGGCCCCGCTTTATGGTGTTTTGCCTTACGGCGTTCCGCTAATACAGCGATGTCAAATTATGACCAAAATTTGCTATACAGCAAGCGGTCTTTCAAATACGGCAAGCCCCAACTGGTTTGTTTACATTCTCTGTGTCCACATCTATTATGTCTGGAAACTTTCCAAAATTTCAAGTGTTTTATAGTTATTGCATATTTTATATGTACTCTAATAATTATACTTATGTGTACCTGTACCTAAATATACTTACACACTGTGCTGTGTGCAGGTACACATTAAAATCGCTAAGAGTCTCTCTACTCATGACACCAATAGTATGTAATAATCATCACTCTTGGGCACATTAAATGTCTTATTTTACATTAACTTAGACATTTTCATTAATCCATCTATGATATTTTCCTCAAAATTATATAAGAAACACGTTACATACCATATAAACATGATACATACACTCACAGAATAAAAATTGACATAAATATGAGATTTGTTTACAAAGCGGCTGTGTAGGTAGTGTTGGAAGAACTGTTTTCTCTAGTCAAACACTGGGGGATACCTGTAGAAAAATATTCCTTTCATATGCCTTCACTCTATATGTAGCAGTTCACGACCCTTGTGGGTTTAGCGCTTTTTTATTATGATGATAATAATATCATCATCATCACTCTGAAAATGATGTGTTGCATGAGAATGGGAGTGTTGCTGTTTGTTTATTCTGTACTAACTTGTACACAATGTAAGAGTATTTGTATTGTGAGGTAATTATTATTATAATAAAAAAAAAATTGTGAGGTAAAAGTTTTACAAACTCTTACAAACGTACGTGAATGAACTAAAAGCAGACACATATTAATACATACGCATTTATTTCGCCTGACAAAATGATCGCCCACTACCTGTTCAGTTTGTGTTCTTACATTGTTTGAACGCTGTATCTCGTTCTCTCTCTCATTTACTCTTTCGTTAGCTAGTTGGCTCTCATTGACAGTGGCATCTAAGCTTAGCTGTGATAAAAGGAGGAGGAGTTAGCCTCTTGCTTTAAGTGCCAAGTTAGAGGATGATAGTGTGCCATTCTGATTTTATTCAATAAACACCCTGCCACTTACCTCTCACACATTAATATTAACCCCTTGACTGTTGCAACCCCAAATCCTGAGGTGTCTGTTGGTGTCGCAAAAATTAAAAAAAAAAAAAAATTCTCATGAAATGATAGAGAATCTTTTCCTGATGGTAATGACACCACATGAACGAAATTTGATGGAAAACTGATGGGATTACGCTCTCGCAAAGTTAGCAGCCTCGGTGATATTTACCAATCGGCGATTTCACCCGCTTTGAGCCCTATTTTCGGCTAATTCAGTTGTTCCAGTCAACCAAGCTCATAGCTATTTCATTAGAACTCCATTTTTTCTATTGATTGAGTACAAGAAACTGCCCATTTACTGACTTCAACTACTCAATAACATGGTCAGAAATTTGCAATTTGGCCAATTTCACGAAAATTTAAAAATATGACAATTTCAAAATAGGGTCCAGAATGAACAATGCAGACATTTCTGGACCTAAAATAACATTTTATTTGTTCATCAGTCATGTCTCCAGGCCCCTCTGATATTACTCTTGCTTTCTATTTTGAATTTTGTTCAAACAAAAAATAGAAGATTTACTATTATGCAGACTACTGCAGTATTGTAATAATTATATAAATGTCAACCCATTCATGACTGCATATCAGAGTGGCCAGTTGGAAAGTTATTGGACAATGACATCATTTGTTTACTTTTGAACATGGGCAAAAATCAAACATTTCCCCTACTTGGAGCTCCATTTCCAGGTTCTTTTTATAGTAAAACCAATCAAAATCGCCTCTGTTTCCCATAGACCAAAATCACCTCTATTTCCCATAGACCAAGAAAACGAGAATAAAACCATAAATACTATACGAAAATAGACCACAAAGTCGGCATTTTAATTAAAAAAAATGGTCGGAGTTTTTTTTTTTATTATGCACTGCATGCTGCAGGATTTTTTTTTATATGGTGCACACTGACCACACAGACCCATTCTCTCACATGTGGGCCTACCAGCTTTCTCCTGCTTGATTTGAAGCTGCTAGAATTTATGAGTATATGTACGTCAAAAACAGTGGCTCGTAAGACATACATGTATACATATGACCAAAACAGTCAAAGGGCTAATATCTTAAGGTAAGTAATAAGTGTACTCTGTGTGTGTCTTACCTCCGGGAGGAGGGACAACAGTACGTTTTCTCTGCTCAGCCACCAGAGAAAACGTGTATGAATCTGTGTTTGGCCCAACCACTCCCCCACTCTGCTTTTGTTTACAATTTTCAGCATGAATTATTCATTACCTCTCCTTTCATTTATGATGGCATCTAAAGGTAGTTATTAGAAACGATTAAATTCAGTGAACAAGGTATGTCAATGCTAATGATATGGCTCTGGGCCACAGTGTAGGTAGCCGGTAGGTGTAGCCCAGGCGGGCTACACCTACCGGCTACCTACACTGACTTCCTACAAATAAATACAGTGGACCCTCGACCAACGATGGCATCGTCTAATGTTAAATCCGACTAGCAATACATTTTAACGCAAAAAATTTGCCTCGACTAGTGCTAAAAAACTCGACCAACACGATTCGTTCTGTTCGAGACGCGTCCACTTGTGGCCAGTGTTTACAAGCCAGCCAGCCACCGCGGTCCCATCCAAACATACAATCGGAACATTTCATATTATCACAGCGTTTTTAGTGATTGCACCTGCAAAATAAGTCACCATGGGCCCCAAGAAAGCTTCTAGTGCCAACCCTACAGCAAAAAGGGTGAGAATTACTATGGATACGAAGAAAGAGATCATTGCTAAGTATGAAAGTGGAGTGCGTGTCTCCGAGCTGGCCAGGTTGTACACAAAACCCCAATCAACCATCGCTACTATTGTGGCCAAGAAAACGGCAATCAAGGAAGCTGTTCTTGCCAAAGGTGCAACTATGTTTTCGAAACTGAGATCGCAAGTGATAGAAGATGTTGAGAGACTGTTATTGGTGTGGATAAACGAAAAACAGTTAGCAGGAGATAGCATCTCTCAAGCAGTCATATGTGAAAAGGCTAGGAAGTTGCATGACGATTTAATTAGAAAAATGCCTGCAACTAGTGGTGATGTGAGTGTGAGTGAATTTAAGGCCAGCAAAGGTTGGTTTGAGAGATTTAAAGAATCATAGTGGCATACATAGTGTGATAAGGTATGGTGAGGCTGCCAGTTTGGACCAAAAAGCAGCTGAAAAATATGTGCAGGAATTCAAGGAGTACATAGACAGTGAAGAATTGAAACCTGAATAAGTGTTTAATTGTGACACTGACAATGTTGTGAAACACTATACGAATGTCATAAAGGAACGGGAGGTACAGGCCTCTATGGACAGATATGTTGTGCGACAGAGGTCCAGTGGCTCTCAAGCTGGTCCTAGTGGCATTAAAAGAAGGGAAGTAACCCCAGAAAAGGACTTGACACCTCAAGTCCTAATGGAAGGGGATTCCCCTTCTAAACACTAACACCATCCACACACTCCCCTCCTCCCAGCCCATCAGTCATCACCAGATCTTCAATAAAGGTAAGTGTCATGTAATTGTACATGTCTTCTTCAGTTTGTATGTATTAAAATTAATATTTCATGTGGTAAAATTTTTTTTTTCAATACTTTTGGGTGTCTTGTATGGATTAATTTGATTTCCATTATTTCTTATGCGGAAAATTAACTCGACTAATGATTTATTTATTTATTTATTTATTTATTTCCAATTTGTGCACACATACAGAGGTACAAAAAAAATACAGATAAGAGCAGTATGCCAAAGCCACTTATACTATGCATAGCATTACGGGCTGGCTTAAAATTAACTTAAGATTAACTAAGCAATGATTATTATTATTATTATAATCAAAAAGAAGCGCTAAGCCACAAGGACTATACAGCGCTGCTACTAAGCAATGATGAAATCAGTGATAAAACATTAATGTAAACAGATAACTATAAAGCACAAGTGAGTATTACAAAGACAGGTCATATGGTTGCATTCAGTTAGGTAGTGATTCTGTTAGGTAGTGTATTTAAAAAATAATAAAGTTAGATTGGGTTTTAGGTTTAACATTTATGTGATATAATTGTGAGAAACATTTAAGATATACAATTTATAATGTTCAGTTATTCAGTATTTATTTGGTTTTGGGTGAGTAAGTAATCTTTGAGAAGAGACTTGAATTTATAAACAGGTTGTGTTTCTTTTATATTTACAGGTAATGAATTCCAGATTTTAGGGCCTTTTATGTGCATTGAGTTTTTGCATAGTGTGAGATGGACACGAGGAACATCAAAGAGTGATCTGTGCCTTGTGTTATGGTCATGTGTTCTGTTGAGGTTGGCAAGGAGATGTTTGAGGGGAGGGTTAATATCAGAGTTAAGTGTTCTATGTATGTAATAGGTGCAGTAATAAGTATGGATGTTTTGTATGGTGAGTAGGTTTAGTGTATTGAATATTGGTGGAGTGTGCTGCCTGTAGTGAGAATTTGTTATCATTCTAACTGCAGCCTTTTGTTGGGTAATTAGTTGTCTGAGATGGTTAATTGTTGTTGAGCCCCATGCACAAATTCCATAGGTGAGATAGGGGTAAATAAGAGAGTGATATAGGGCCAGGAGGGCTGACTGTGGAACATAGTACCGTATCTTCGATAGTATGCCTACAGTCTTGGAAATTTTCTTAGAAATTTGATGTATATGTGTATGAAATTTGAGTCTATTATCAAGGTGGATTCCTAAGAATTTTCCCTCTATTAGTTTTGTGATAGGTGATCCATTTATCATTATGTTAAGAGGGACATCTGTAGCTCTGTTACCAAACTGAATGAAGTAGGTTTTATCAATGTTTAGTGTAAGTTTGTTAGTCCTCATCCAGGTAGATATTTTCTGTAATTCGGTATTTACAGTATTGGCTAGCGTGACTGGGCTCGGGTGAGAGAAGATGTATGTAGTGTCATCTGCAAATAGTGTGGGTTTGAGTAATTGCGAAGCATTTGGAAGGTCATTTATGTATAGGAGAAAGAGAAGAGGGCCAAGGACACTTCCCTGTGGGACACCAACTGTAATTGGTTGTGCAGAAGAGTTTGCCCCATTTGCGTACACATATTGGCTTCTGTTGCTGAGGTAAGACTTGAGGTAGTTGAGGGAGTGCCCTCTTATACCATAGTGTGACAATTTTACGTGGAGCAAGTCATGGTCAACTGTATCAAAAGCTTTACGTAAGTCAATGAAGATCCCCAGTGGGACTTCTTTTTTCTCTATTGCAGTGTATATATGTTCTAGCATGTGTATAATAGCATCATTAGTATTTTTATTAGGCCTGAATCCAAATTGGCAGGGGTTGAGTATGTTTTGGGAGATAAGGTAGGAGTAGATTCGTTTATGAATTAATTTTTCGAAGATTTTTGAGAGAGGGTGTAAGTTGGATATTGGCCTATAGTTATTCAACTCTGTTTGGTCTCCTCCTTTGTGGATCGGGGTGACCCTTGCTATTTTGAGTACTGTAGGGAAGGTGGAGGATTCAATGGATTTGTTAAAGAGTGTTGCAATGATTGGTGATAGCACTTGTGACACTTTTTTGTATATAAGGGGTGGTAAGGTATTTAAATCTCCTGCCTTGTTTTTTAGTGCGTTGATAATAAGGGAGACTTCGTATGGGTTAGTCAGAGCTAGGAACAGTGTGTTCGGGTAGTTGCCGGTGAGGTAGTCATTTGGTGGGGTATCTGAGCTTGGGATTTTATTGGCAAGGTTTTGTCCTATAGTGGAGAAGAAATCATTGAGTCTGTTTGCTGTTTCTGTTGGTGGGAGTTGGGGTTCATCTGTTTTTGCTAATTTTATTTCGCTATTTCGTGATATCTTTTTTGTTCCCAGAATTTCTGATAGGGTTTTCCAGGTCTTTTTTATATCACCTCGTAAGTTGGATAATCTGTTCTCATAATACAATTTTTTTGCCCTTCTTATCAGATTAATGATGAGCTCTCAGGAACGGATTAATATCGTTGGTCGAGGGTCCACTGTACTAACACCTCTTCCTGTATTAAGACTACTTATATTTTAAGATAAATAATGAGTGTTCTGTATGTGTATTTTAACTCTCTGTAACGTTTTAAATATCGTATATTAAGTATGAGATGGGGAGCCAGGGCTACCTACACCTGACTTCCTTCAAGTAAGTACTACTCACCTCTCTCCCTATATTAAGATTACTTTGAGATAAGTAATGAACGTACTGTGAATGTATTTTTCTTTGTGTGTGTTTTAATGCCTAGTTCTATTTCTAACTTAATATAATTTAATGTAAACTTGTTGTCTGGCATTTACGTATATGCATTTATAAAAGGAAAAAATGGCGTTCTACCTTCCGGCGATGTCTGCTTTCCGGCGATAGCCTGGAACTTAACCTGCCGTCTAAGTGGGGCCCTACTGTACTACACAGCAGAACAATCAAAGGCACTTCTCAGAGCCAACAAAAACATAACTGTCTTTAACTACAATGTCAGATCTTTAAGCAAACATTACGATGATCTCACAGTATTACTAAATTCCCTGCATGCGAGTATGTCCATCATTACTCTCACCGAAACCTGGCTAAAGCCTGATACTACAGATGTCTATGAAATTCCTGGTTACACAGCCATACACAACTGTAGGCCACATCAACAAGGGGGTGGCACAGCTATATACTACTCAGACCAACTAGAATGTATGAATAATACATGCACAAGGGATGAACATGGGGAATACAGTGGAACCTCTACTTGCGAGTTTAATCTGTTCCATGACCTTGCTCGCAACTGGATTTGCTTGTTTGCAGAGTCAGTTTCCCTCATTTAAATTAACTGAAATGCAAGTAATCCATTCCAGTGTAATTCTGTACATATTTCAATAATTTTGCTAATATCAACTCTACGGCTTATTTATTTATCTCACTTCACCTAATATGACATAATAAACAATATAAATAACATAGAAACCTGATTTATACTCTAAAATGAAAAAAATATGTCATGTAGTGGTGTGGGCGGTGTCGGCGGTGGACGAGAGTTTGTCTGGAAACCGGGCAAAATACTTCATGAATAATTGAGATACAATTCCCAAGATCAATAGCAAGAGCCCCTCACCAGTGTCAAGGAACCTGCCTTGAGGTCTGCTTGCTTATGGAAGCAAAAAACGACCCATCGACTGCTCGTACGTATTTGGAAAAACTCGCATGTGGACACGCTCGCAAGTAGAGGTTCCACTGTATATAATAGCTAAATTCAAATCTAAATACCTACAAAAACCTCTCACAGTGATAAACATCTACAGAGTACCACAGTCAAACATTAGCCGTTTTAGTGAAAACCTAGGAAGTACGATAACTGATGCACACATGAATAAAGATCACTTACACTCTCAGGTGACTTCAATATAAATCTCCTGCAAGACCAGGACCCAGATGTTATTGTATTCATAAACACTATGAGTAACTGCTTGTTGCTACCAACAGTAACAAAACCTACAAGAATTACAGAGACTAGTGTTTCCCTACTAGACCACATCTGGACCAACACCATATCCCCTTTAAAATCAGACATAATCACAGATAATACCACAGACCACTACCCTACCTTTCTCATAACCGATCTAGGTAAATTACCCCAAGACACTACTAAAGTCACTTTTAAGACTTCATAATGAGGCAGCCATTAATAACTTCACAACAGCAATGACAAACATCGACTGGCATACTGAGCTAGAAATCTATATAGATATTGACAAATGTATTAATAATTTTCTAAAAAAGACCCAATACCTCTATAATAAGCACTGCCCCAAAAAAATAAACAGATCACAGCTAAGAGACTGAACAGTCCCTGGCTAACACCCAGCATCCTCAAACCCATCAACTCGTCATTCCTAACCAGCATGATAAGAAGGGCTAAAAAAATTGTATTATGAGAACAGATTATCCAACTTAAAAGGTGATATAAAAAAGACCTGAAAAAACCCTATCAGAAATTCTAGGAACAAAAAAGATATCAGGAAATAGCACAATTGAACTAACAAAACCAGATGAACCCCAACTCCCACCAACTGAAACAGCAAACAGACTCAATGTTTTCTTCTCCACCATAGGAAAAAACCTTGACGATAAAACCTCAAGCTCAAATACCCTACCCAATGACTACCTCACTGGCAACTACCCAAACACACTGTTCCTAGCTCCGACTAACCCAACAGAAGTCTCCCTTATTATCGACACACTAAAAAACAAGACAGGAGATTTAAATACCTTACCACCCTTTATGTACAAAAAAGCTTCGCAAGTGCTGTCACCAATCATTGCAACAATCTTTAACAAATCCATCAAATCCTCTACCTTCCCTACAGTTCTCAAAATAGTGAGGGGTCACCCCGATACATAGAGGAGACCAAACAGACTAGAATAACTATAGACCAATATCCAACTTACACCCTCTCTCTAAAATCTTTGAAAAATTAATTCACAAGTGAATCTATTCCTACCTCATCTCTCACAACATACTCAACCCCTGTCAGTTTGGGTTCAGGCCTAATAAAAATACGAATGATGCTATTATACACATGCTTACACAAATATACACTGCACTCGAGAAAAAAGAAGTCCCACTGGGGATCTTCATTGATTTATGTAAAGCTTTTGATGCCGTTGACCATGATTTGCTCCACGTAAAATTGTCATACTATGGTGTAAGAGGGCACTCCCTCAACTACCTAAAGTCATACCTCAGCAACAGAAGCCAATATGTGTACACAAATGGAGCAAACTTTTCCACACAACCAATTACAGTTGGTGTCCCACAGGGAAGTGTCCTTGGCCCTCTTCTCTTTCTCATTTACATAAACGACCTACCAAATGCGTCGCAACTACTCAAACCCACACTATTTGCAGATGACACTACATACGTCTTCTCTCACCCAAGCCCAGTCATGCTGGCCAATACTGTAAATACCGAATTACAGAAAATATCTACCTGGATGATGACTAACAAACTTACTCTCAACATTGACAAAACCTACTTCATTCAGTTTGGAAACAGAGCTACAGATGTCTCTCTAAACATAATGATAAACGGATCACCTATCACAAAGCTCAGAGGGAAAGTTCTTAATAATCCATCTTGATAATAGGCTCAAATTTCAAACACATGTACAACAAATTTCCAAGAAAATTTCGAAGACCGTTGGCATACTATCGAAGATATGGTACTATGTTCCACAGTCAGCCCTCCTGGCCCTATATTACTCATTCATTTACCCCTATCTCAACTATGGAATTTGTGCATGGGGCTCAACAACAATAAACCATCTCAGACCATTAATTACCCAACAAAAGGCTGCAGTCAGAATAATACCAAATTTCCGCTACAGGCAGCACACTCCACCAATATTCAAAACTCTAAACCTACTCACCGTACAAAACATCCATACTTAATATTGTACCTACTACATACATAGAACATGTAAAGTAAAAGGACACAAGTGCAACTAATGTGACATTTTATTGTGGCAATGTTTTGCTCTCCAGGAGCTTTATCAAGCCATTACAAACAATAATGGACACAGAGGGTATATAAAGGCTCAGTGAGGTGCAATACTAGTGAGGTACCATTTAGATGTTCACTAGTGGTAGTAGTAGTAGTGACAAAAGTAGTAGTAGTAATACAATATGGTAGAGCAATTAATTCGTACATGTGTAAAAGGATATAAAAGCTATTACTTGGGTAACATAAAAATAGGTTGGACAAATATAGACTGGAAAGAGGCAGCCTGTTTCAGTGTTCACTCTCTGTAATGTGCTTTGTGTAGTATAACAGGAGAGACTATGTGATGGCAGGGTTTACTGTTTTCAGGAGGATTCTTGCTAAGACTTCAGAGATGGTGAAGCTGCCGTTGTTTTGTTTAATTGTATTCGAAACTGCGATCATTTTTGCGAGTCAATGTTTTGACGAAAATAACGTTACAATTTTCGAAAATTACGACTTTCGAGCCCTAGGATTATCGAGGGCCCACTGTACACCTGTACAGCTCTTGAAAATAATGAATATCCACTAGGTCTCTTTATTGATCTTAGGAAAGCTTTCAGTACAGTACACCATGGCATCCTTCACCTTAAACTTAAACATTATGGTATTAGAGGTTATTCACTTTCATGTATAGTGCTACCTTACCAACATGCATCAATATATCTATCAGAGTCACAGCCTAGTCAGGACCTGTTGAAATAGGCTTCCTGCAGTGCAGTGTCCTCAGCCCTCTGCTTTACTTCATATAAATCAGTTGTCTTCCCAATGTATCTCGGCAACTTAGACCTATTCTCTTTGCTGAAGACACAGCTTTTGTCATTTATCATCCAAATCTGAATTCTTTCAACAACACTGTTAATGAAGAACTCTTAACTCTTTTGCTGACTGTGCTGTAGTACTACCCCTTTGAGTTCAATGCCTGTGCTGTATTACTTTGTGATGAGCTCAGCTCACTCAGATAAGCTGTGAGTGGTAAATTTGGGCCAAAGTATGAGAGAATGGGGTCTGTGGTAAGTGTGCACCGTATAAAAAAATCTTGCAGCATGTGGTGCATAATGAGAAAAAACTGCAACTGTGTTTTTGGTTTAAAAGAGCGACTTTGCACTGTATTTTCATATGGTTTTTATGGTTGTATACTCGTCACATTTGATAGAATGGAAGATATATTACAGAAATAGAGATGATTTTGATTAGTTTCAGGACTGAAAGTAACTTGAAATTGAGCTCAAAGTAAGAGAAATGTTCGATTTCTGCCTCTATTCCAGAGTACACAAACGCAGTACACATCCAACTGGCTAGTCTAGTACATATTTGGGAATGCACTGACATTATTTGTTATTTATAGTTATTACAATATTACAGTTTACATGAAAGTAAATTTGTGTGTGTGTGTGTGTGTGTGTGTGTGTGTGTGTGTGTGTGTGTGTGTGTGTGTGTGTGTGTGTGTGTGTGTGTGTGTGTGTGTGTGTGTGTGGGAATAAACTTTCAAAATGAAAGCAAGCACAATACTGGAGGGGCCTGGAGATGTGACTGAGGAGCAGAGGAAATGTTTATTTAGTGCCAGGAATGTCTGCATTGTTTATTCTGTACCCTATTTTCACATGTAAATGTACTATTATCTTATCTAGTTTTAAGTACGTAGTTACTTTGTATTAGGATCAGTCTGCCCAAAATGTCCCGGCATGATAGTGGTTTTCTTTGTACAGTGGACCCCCACATAGCGATATTAATCCGTGCAAGAGAGCTCATTGTTATGCGAAATTATCGTTATGCGAATGAATTTTTCCCATAAGAAATAATGGAAATCAAATTAATCCGTGCAAGACACCCAAAAGTATGAAAAAAAAATTTTACCACATGAAATATACATTTTCCTACACACAAAGAGAAGGATACATGCACAATAGTAGAGTAGTACATGCACAATATATATTGTGCATGTACTACTCTACTAAATGAAGAATAAATGACACTTACCTTTATTGAAGATGCAGCAATGACTGATGAGACACTGTGTCCTGGGAGTGCCTTTTCCTCCTGAGTACTGTAGGTCCTGTTTGGCATTTTCTTCCAGAACAGGCCTTATCACACTGTGTATGCCACTACGATTCTTAAATCTCTCAAACCAACCTTTGCTGGCTTAAAATTCACCAATATGAGCACTAGTTCCAGGCATTTTTCCCTGTTCACCTGGGTGTTAGTCGACTGGTGTGGGTTGCATCCTGGGAGACAAGATTAAGGACCCCAATGGAAATAAGTTAGATAGTCTTCGATGACACTGACTTTCTTGGGTTATCCTGGGTGGCAAATCCTCTGGGGTTAATTGTTCCTTGGTATTCTCAATAAGCCACACCAACAACAGTGCTACAGCAGCAGCAGCAGCAGCTGACAGTGCTACAGCAGCAGCAGACGATGCTACAGCAGCAGCAGACGGTACTACAGCAGCAGCAGCTGACAGTGCTACAGCAGCAGCAGACGATGCTACAGCAGCAGCAGACGATGCTACAGCAGCAGCAGACGGTACTACAGCAGCAGCAGCAGCTGACAGTGGTACAACAGCAGCAGCAGCTGACAGTGCTACAGCAGCAGCAGACGATGCTACAGCAGCAGCAGACGATGCTACAGCAGCAGCAGACGGTACTACAGCAGCAGCAGCAGCTGACGGTGGTACAGCAGCAGCAGCAGCTGATGGTGCTACAGCAGCAGCTGACAGTGCATCAGCAGCTGACGGTGGTACAGCAGCAGCAGCAGCTGTACCACCAATAGTAGTGATGGTTGATTGGGGTTTATTATACAACCTGGCCAGCTCGGAGACACGCACTCCACTTTCATACTTATCAATGATCTTTTTCTTCATCTCTATAGTAATTCTCACCCTTATTGCTGTAGGGTTGGCACTAGAAGCTTTCTTGGGGCCCATGGTCACTTATTTTGCAGATAAAATCACCAAAAACACTGTAATAATACGAAATGTTCCGATTGTATGCTTGGATGTTACCGCGGAGGCTGGCTGGTAAACAATGCCACCGGCAGAACATGTGAGCATGGCTCAGGCCGCACATAGACGCGTCTCAGACGAACAACGTTGAGCGGGTTTTTTAGCGGTATGCGAGGCAAAATCTTGGCGATAAAATGTAGCGGTATGCGGATTTAACGTTATGTAAGGCCAACGGTATGCGGGGGTCCACTGTACTTAGCAAACCAGAATTGTATTTACACATTGTAACCTTTACAAAGAAATAAACCTTTACCTTTACCTATTGCCAATTGTTGAATTTTGTGTGAAATTGGCCAAATTACCGATTTCTGAGCACTTTATTGGGTAGTTGAAGTAAGTAAATGGGTAGTTTCTTGTACTCATTAGATAGAAGGAATACTAGCACAATGGAACTGGCCCAAAATAGAGCAGAAACTGGGCGAAATTGCCACGTGTGTAAATATCACTTTAGACTGCTAACCTTGCAAGAGCGTAATTCCATAAGTTTTCCATTAAATTTTGTACTTGATAATTTTTTTTTTAATTCCAGTTTGTGAGCAGGGGGTCGCGACACTGAAAGGGTTAAAGGTGAATTAATGAAAATGTCTATATTATCTTAAATTTCAACATTTAACCACTTCGCTGTCCGTGCCATAGTACTGCAGGTTTGAGTTCACTGACCATGCCGTAGTACTACACCATGAGCTCAGCTCATTCAAATAAGCGGTTACCTGGAGTTTACCTGGAGAGAGTTCCGGGGGTCAATGCCCCCGCGGCCCGGTCTGTGACCAGGCCTCCTGGTGGATCAGAGCCTGATCAACCAGGCTGTTGCTGCTGGCTGCACGCAAACCAACTTACGAGCCACAGCCCGTCTGGTCAGGAACCGACTTTAGGTGCTTGTTCAGTGCCAGCTTGAAGACTGCCAGGGGTCTGTTGGTAATCCCCCTTATGTATGCTGGGAGGCAGTTGAACAGTCTCGGGCCCCTGACACTTATTGTATGGTCTCTTAACATGCTAGTGACACCCCTGCTTTTCATTGGGGGGATGTTGCATCATCTGCCAAGTCTTTTGCTTTCGTAGTGAGTGATTTTCGTGTGCAAGTTCGGTACTAGTCCCTCTAGGATTTTCCAGGTGTATATAATCATGTATCTCTCCCGCCTGCATTCCAGTGCTCCCAGTAATTGAGGTGTTTTATCTCCGTTATGCGCGCCGTGAAGGTTCTCTGTACATTTTCTAGGTCAGCAATTTCACCTGCCTTGAAAGGTGCTGTTAGTGTGCAGCAATATTCCAGCCTAGATAGAACAAGTGACCTGAAGAGTGTCATCATGGGCTTGGCCTCCCTAGTTTTGAAGGTTCTCATTATCCATCCTGTCATTTTTCTAGCAGATGCGATTGATACAATGTTATGGTCCTTGAAGGTGAGATCCTCCGATATGATCACTCCCAGGTCTTTGACGTTGGTGTTTCGCTCTATTTTGTGGCCAGAATTTGTTTTGTACTCTGATGAAGATTTAATTTCCTCGTGTTTACCATATCTGAGTAATTGAAATTTCTCCTCGTTGAACTTCATATTGTTTTCTGTAGCCCACTGAAAGATTTGGTTGATGTCCGCCTGGAGCCTTGCAGTGTCTGCAATGGAAGACACTGTCATGCAGATTCAGGTGTCATCTGCAAAGGAAGACACAGTGCTGTGGCTGACATCCTTGTCTATGTCGGATATGAGGATGAGGAACAAGATGGGAACGAGTACTGTGCCTTGTGGAACAGAGCTTTTCACCATAGCTGCCTCGGACTTTATTCTGTTGACTACTCTCTGTTCACCACTTCCCCTTTCACGCACCTCTGTGCGCTTGCTCTCCCTCTGTGGGCATCTAGCTCTCTTGCAGTGCTCCTCTTCCTTTGCTTTTGACTGGCTCGTCATCCTTATTTCCCGCTTCTACCACTACCACTACCTCTTCTTCTACTACTACTACAACTACTGATGAAATTAAGACACATGTGCGGCGTCTGGTTGTCTTTGTTGTGGACGTTTCGCCATCCAGTGGCTGGCTGGATGGCGAAACGTCTACGATGGGGATGCCCAGGTGCTGTGCATGTGTCTTAATTTCATCTTGTCGGTATTATATACAATTCTTGTACTACTACTACTACTACCTCCACCTCTTCCTGCCTATATATAGCCGTCCTGCTCCACCTCTGTTAGTGTGACTTTGTCTATGGTCCAAGTCGGACCGAAACGTCGTCGTAAGCTTCTCTCTTTTATGTGCGGGTTATTTGTGTATCGTTCCAGTCACGGTATTGTGCCTTTTTGTTATTTACTACTCTCTGTGTTCTGTTAGTGAGGAAATTATAGATCCATCGACCGACTTTTCCTGTTATTCCTTTAGCACACATTTTGTGCGCTATTATGCCATGGTCACACTTGTTGAAGGCTTTTGCAAAGTCTGTATAAATTTCATCTGCATTCTTTTTGTCTTCTAGTGCATTTAGGACCTTGTCGTAGTGATCCAATAGTTGAGACAGACAGGAGCGACCTGTTCTAAACCCATGTTGCCCTGGGTTGTGTAACTGATGGGTTTCTAGATGGGTGGTGATCTTGCTTCTTAGGACCCTTTCAAAGATTTTTATGATATGGGATGTTAGTGCTATTGGTCTGTAGTTCTTTGCTGTTGCTTTACTGCCCCCTTTGTGGAGTGGGGCTATGTCTGTTGTTTTTAGTAACTGTGGGACGACCCCTGTGTCCATGCTCCCTCTCCATAGGATGGAAAAGGCTCGTGATAGGGGCTTCTTGCAGTTCTTGATGAACACGTAGTTCCATGAGTCTGGCCCTGGGGCAGAGTGCATGGGCATGTCATTTATCGCCTGTTCGAAGTCATTTGGCGTCAGGATAACATCGAATAGGCTTGTGTTAATCAAATTTTGTGGCTCTCATAAAAAAATCATTTTGATCTTCGACTCTCAGTCTGGTTAGCGGCGTGCTAAAAACTGAGTCATATTGGGACTTGAGTAGCTCACTCATTTCCTTGCTGTCATCTGTGTAGGACCCATCTTGTTTAAGTAGGGGCCCAATACTGGACATTGTTCTCGACTTTGATTTGGCATAGGAGAAGAAATACTTTGGGTTTCTTTCGATTTCATTTATGGCTTTTAGTTCTTCCCGTGATTCCTGACTCCTATAAGATTCCTTTAGCTTAAGTTCGATGCTTGCTATTTCTCTGACCAGTGTCTCCCTACGCATTTCAGATATATTGACCTCCTTTAGCCGCTCTGTTATTCTTTTCCGTCGCCTGTAAAGGGAGCGCCTGTCTCTTTCTATTTTACATCTACTCCTCCTTTTTCTTAGAGGAATAAGCCTTGTGCATACATCGAGTGCCACCAAGTTAATCTGTTAGCTGTAAATTTGGGTGTAGATATGAGAGAATGGGTCTATGTGCTAAGTGTGCACCATATAAAAAAATCCTACAGCACTCAGAGCATAATGAGAAAAAAAATTGCGACTGTGTACATGGTTTAACCCTTAAACTGTCCAAACGTAGATCTACGTTTGCACGCGTAGCGCTCCAAATGTAGATATACGTTCAATTTTACATTGTTTCTTATGTAAAAAAAAAATGTAGATCTACGTTTGGAGCACTATGCGCGCAAACGTAGATCTATGTTCGGACAGTTAAAGGGTTAAAACAGCCACTTTGCAGTGTATTTTCATATGTTTTTCTTGGTATCATTTGATAGAATGGAAGATATTTTACAGAAATAGAGATGATTTTTATTGGGTTTAGGACTGATAATAACTTGAAATTGAGCTCGAAGTAGCAGAAATGTTTGATTTTTTCTGATGTTCAAGAGTAAACAAATCACATCATGCATTCAATGCACATCAATTGGTGAGTCTAATATACATTCATAAATACAGTACTTTGATATTGTTTATACAATTATTACAATATTACACAACGGTAAATATTCTATTTTTTTTCTGTGAATAAAAATTCAAATGGAATTCATGTGTAAAGCCTGTTTATTCTGGACCTTATTTTGAAATTATAATACACCTACCATCCGACTTACGACCGAGTTTGGTTCCGAGAAACCGGTCGTAAGTCGAACTTTACTACTGAATATCAACAAAACATTTTTGTAATGACTTTATTTTATTGTTTTATTTTAGTATTTCATGTTTTACTTTACTTTTTATGTTGTTAGTACTGTATTTTATACTGTAAGGTTTAGGATAAACACTGTGTACAACACAAAAGTTGTTTACAGTGGACCCCCGCATACCGATTTTAATCCGTGCAAGAGGGCTCATTGGTATGCGAAATAATCGGTATGCGAATGAATTTTCCCCATAAGAAATAATGGAAATCAAATTAATCCGTGCAAGACACCCAAAAGTATGAAAAAAAATTTTTTACCACATGAAATATACATTTTCCTACACACAAAGAGAAGGATACATGCACAATAGTAGAGTAGTACATGCACAATATATATTGTGCATGTACTACTCTACTAAATGAAGAATAAATGACACTTACCTTTATTGAAGATGCAGCAATGACTAATGAGACACTGTGTCCTGGGAGTGCCTTTTCCTCCTGAGTACTGTAGGTCCTGTTTGGTATTTTCTTCCAGAACATGCCTTATCACACTGTGTATGTCACTACGATTCTTAAATCTCTCAAACCAACCTTTGCTGGCTTTAAATTCACCAATATGAGCACTAGTTCCAGGCATTTTTCCCTGTTCACCTGGGTGTTAGTCGACTGGTGTGGGTTGCATCCTGGGAGACAAGATTAAGGACCCCAATGGAAATAAGTTACAGTCTTCGATGACACTGACTTTTTTGGGTTATCCTGGGTGGCAAATCCTCTGGGGTTATTTGTTTCTTGGTATATTCTCAATAAGCCACACCAACAACAATGCTACAGCAGCAGCAGACGATGCTACAGCAGCAGCAGCATCAGATGATGCTACAGCAGCAGCAGCATCAGATGATGCTACAGCAGCAGCAGCAGATGATGCTACAGCAGCAGCAGCAGCTGACAGTGCTACAGCAGCAGCAGACGATGCTACAGCAGCAGCAGACGATGCTACAGCAGCAGCAGCAGCTGACAGTGCAGCAGCAGCTGTACCACCAATAGTAGCGATGGTTGATTGGGGTTTATTATACAACCTGGCCAGCTCGGAGACACGCACTCCACTTTCATACTTATCAATGATCTTTTTCTTCATCTCTATTGTAATTCTCACCCTTATTGCTGTAGGGTTGGCACTAGAAGCTTTCTTGGGGCCCATGGTCACTTATTTTCCAGATAAAATCACCAAAAACACTGTAATAATACGAAATGTTACGATTGTATGCTTGGATGTTACTGCGGAGGCTGGCTGGTAAACAATGGCACGGGCGGCACATGTGAGGCTGGCTGAGGGCGCACATTGGACGCGTCTCGGACGAACAGCGGTGAGCGGGTTTTTGAGCGGTATGCGAGGCAAAATTTTTGCGATTAAAGCAAGCGGTATGCAGATTAATCGTTATGTGATGCCAACGGTATGCGGGGGTCCACTGTATTTCCCAGAAATTTGGCATAAAAAACACGGTCGTAAGTCGGGTGGATGTAAATAGTGTGGTGAAAATTTCCAGCCAAGACAGGACTCGCAGCAATGGTTTCAAGCTGAAAAAATTCAGATTCAGGAAGGATATAGGAAAGCACTGGTTTGGTAATAGAGTTGTGGATGAGTGGAACAAGCTCCCGAGTACAGTTATTGAGGCTAAAACGTTGTGTAGTTTTAAAAATAGGTTAGATAAATACATGAGTGGGTGTGATTTGGACCTGACTAGCTTGTGCTGCTGGGTCTGGTACAGTGCTCCATTCTCGAGTGGGGATGACCAGACTGGGTGGGTGATTGGGATAATCCGGGGGGTGGGTCATTGGTCTAATCCGGGGGGGGGGGGGACATGGACCTGCTCCGCATGGGTCAGTAGGCCTGTTGCAATGTTCCTTCTTTCTTATGTTCTTAAGTCGAGCAGGTCGTAAGTCGGATGGTAGGTGTATTTAGAAATTAGTGTGAAATTGACCAAATTACCAGTTTCTGATCACTTATTGGGTAGTTGAAATAGTTGATTGGGCAATTTCTTGTGCTCAGTCAATAAAATGGAAGACACACTAGTGAAATAGCTAAGGATTTGGCAGACTGGAACAATGTAATTGGCCTAAAATAGGACTCAAACTGGGCAAAATCTCCAATACATAAATATTGCCAAGACCACTAACTTTGCAAGAGCATAATTCCATGAATTTTCCATCAAATTTCGTCCTTTTGGTTTCATTACGTTCTGAAAAAGATTCTCTGTCCTTTCATAGGAATTTTTCTAAATTCTCTGAATCTGAGAGCAAGTTCGGATCAGAAGCTCCGAACCTGAAAGGGTTAAGGAAAGTTTGTTATGATATACCTCTGAAGTTTTGAGAGTTTCACTACTCTCGGAGCCCAGCCATGGGCCAGGATTGTCTGGTGCTTGCCTAGTCAACCAGGCTGTTGCTGTTGTAGGCCCGCTGCCCCACATATCCATCACAGTCTGGTTAATCTGGCACCTGGTGAAGATACTTGTCCAGTTTCCTCTTGAAGGCTTCTGCACTTGTTCCAGCCATGTTTCTGATATGTTCTGGTGAGATGTTGAATAGTCTGAGACCTCCGAATGTTGATACAATGCTCCCATATTGTCTCCACCACACCCTTGCTCCTCACTGGGTTTATTTTGCACTTCCTTCCATATCTCTCTCACTCAAATACGTTGTTATGGCAATGTGCAGATTTGGGACCAGGCCCTCGAGTGCTTTCCAGGTGTATATTATCCTGTATCTCTCTCTCCTCCACTCCAATGAGTACATGTTTAGGACTTGAAGGCATTCCCAGTAATTTAGGTGCTTTACTGGCTCGGTATGAGCCATAAATGATCTCTGTATTTGTTCCAGCTCTGATATTTCTCCCGCTTTGAATGGGGCTGTCAGCACTGAGCAATATTCTCAATGAGGAAGCACTAGCAGTTTGAAGAGTGTCACCATTGGCATTATTTTCCTTGTCTTGAAAGTTTTCAATACCTACCCCGTCATCCTCCTGGCTGTCGTGATCTTTGTCTTGTTGTGGTCTTTAACCCTTTCAGGGTTGGTGCCGTACTAGTACTGCTTGCCAGCCAGGGTTGGTGCCGTACTAGTACGCATAAATTCTAGCGCCTTCAAATCTAGTGAGAGAAAAGCTGGTAGGCCTACATATTTATTTATTTATTTTATTTATTTATTAACAATTTGAGCACACATACAGAGGTACAAAAAAATACAGATAAGAGCAGCATGCCAAAGCCACTTATACTATGCATAGCATTACGGGCTGGCTTAAAATTAACTTAAGATTAACTAAGCAATGATGAAATCAGTGATAAAACATTAATGTAAACAGATAACTATAAAGCACAAGTGAGTATTACAAAGACAGGTCATATGGTTGCATGCATTGTTGTACATTCAGTCGTATGGAGTATTCTGTTAGGTAGTGTATTTAAAAAATAATAAAGTTAGATTGGGTTTTAGGTTTAACATTTATGTGATATAATTGTGAGAAACATTTAAGATATACAATTTATAAGGTTCAGTTATTCAGTATTTATTTGGTTTTGGGTGAGTAAGTGATCTTTGAGAAGAGACTTGAATTTATAAACAGGTAGTGTTTCTTTTATATTTACAGGTAATGAATTCCAGATTTTAGGGCCTTTTATGTGCATTGAGTTTTTGCATAGTGTGAGATGGACACGAGGAACATCAAAGAGTGATCTGTGCCTTGTGTTATGGTCATGTGTTCTGTTGAGGTTGGCAAGGAGATGTTTGAGGGGAGGGTTAATATCAGAGTTAAGTGTTCTATGTATGTAATAGGTGCAGTAATAAGTATGGATGTTTTGTATGGTGAGTAGGTTTAGTGTATTGAATATTGGTGGAGTGTGCTGCCTGTAGTGAGAATTTGTTATCATTAACTGCAGCCTTTTGTTGGGTAATTAGTGGTCTGAGATGGTTAATTGTTGTTGAGCCCCATGCACAAATTCCATAGGTGAGATAGGGGTAAATAAGAGAGTGATATAGGGCCAGGAGGGCTGACTGTGGAGCATAGTACCGTATCTTCGATAGTATGCCTACAGTCTTGGAAATTTTCTTAGAAATTTGTTGTATGTGTGTATGAAATTTGAGTCTATTATCAAGGTGGATTCCTAAGAATTTTCCCTCTGTTAGCTTTGTGATAGGTGATCCATTTATCATTATGTTAAGAGGGACATCTGCAGCTGTTACCAAACTGAATGAAGTAGGTTTTGTCAATGTTTAGTGTAAGTTTGTTAGTCCTCATCCAGGTAGATATTTTCTGTAATTCGGTATTTACAGTATTGGCTAGCGTGACTGGGCTCGGGTGGGAGAAGACGTATGTAGTGTCATCTGCAAATAGTGTGGGTTTGAGTAATTGCGAAGCATTTGGTAGGTCGTTTATGTATAGGAGAAAGAGAAGAGGGCCAAGGACACTTCCCTGTGGGACACCAACTGTAATTGGTTGTGCAGAAGAGTTTGCCCCATTTGCGTACACATATTGGCTTCTGTTGCTGAGGTATGACTTGAGGTAGTTGAGGGAGTGCCCTCTTATACCATAGTGTGACAATTTTACGTGGAGCAAGTCATGGTCAACTGTATCAAAAGCTTTACATAAGTCAATGAAGATCCCCAGTGGGACTTCTTTTTTCTCTATTGCAGTGTATATATGTTCTAGCATGTGTATAATAGCATCATTAGTATTTTTATTAGGCCTGAATCCAAGTTGGCAGGGGTTGAGTATGTTTTGGGAAATAAGGTAGGAGTAGATTCGTTTATGAATTAATTTTTCGAAGATTTTTGAGAGAGGGTGTAAGTTGGATATTGGCCTATAGTTATTCAACTCTGTTTGGTCTCCTCCTTTGTGGATCGGGGTGACCCTTGCTATTTTGAGAACTGGAGGGAAGGTGGAGGATTCAATGGATTTGTTAAAGAGTGTTGCAATGATTGGTGATAGCACTTGTGACACTTTTTTGTATATAAAGGGTGGTAAGGTATTTAAATCTCCTGCCTTGTTTTTTAGTGCGTTGATAATAAGGGAGACTTCGTATGGGTTAGTCGGAGCTAGGAACAGTGTGTTTGGGTAGTTGCCGGTGAGGTAGTCATTTGGTGGGGTATCTGAGCTTGGGATTTTATTGGCAAGGTTTTGTCCTATAGTGGAGAAGAAATCATTGAGTCTGTTTGCTGTTTCTGTTGGTGGGAGTTGGGGTTCATCTGATTTTGCTAATTTTATTTCGCTATTTCCTGATATCTTTTTTGTTCCCAGAATTTCTGATAGGGTTTTCCAGGTCCTTTTTATATCACCTCGTAAGTTGGATAATCTGTTCTCATAATACAATTTTTTTGCCCTTCTTATCAGGCTGGTTAGGATTGACGAGTAACGTTTTGTTTGGTCTCTGGTTATGTGACCCATTCTGTACTGTTTTTCATATTGGTGTTTTGTATTTATGGATTTGAGAATGCTGGGTGTTAGCCAGGGACTGTTGAGTCTCTTAGCTGTCATCTGTTTAGTTTTTTTAGGGCAGTGCTTGTTATAGAGGTATTGGGTCTTTTTTAGAAAATTATTAATACATTCGTCAATATCTGTATAGATTTCTAGCTCAGTGTGCCAGTCAATGTTTGCTACTGCTGTTGTGAAGTTATTAATGGCTGCCTCATTGTGAAGTCTGAAGGTGACTTTAGTAGTGTCTTGGGGTAGTTTACCAAGAGTTGTTATGAGGAAAGTAGGGTAGTGGTCTGTGGTATTATCTGTAATTATGGCTGATTTTAAAGGGGATATGGTGTTGGTCAAGATGTGGTCAAGTAGGGAAACACTAGTCTCTGTAACTCTTGTAGGTTTTGTTACTGTTGGTAGCAACATACAGTTACTCATTGTGTTTGTGAATTCAGTAACGTGTGGGTCCTGGTCTTGCAGGAGATTTATATTGAAGTCACCTGAGAGTAGTAAGTGATCTTTGTTCTTGCATGCATCAGTTATCATACTTCCTAGGTTTTGACTAAATTGGCTAATGTTTGACTGTGGAACTCTGTAGATGTTTATCAATGTAAGAGGTTTTTGTAGGTATTTGGATTTGAATTTGGCTATTATATATTCCCCATGTTCATCCCTTGTGCAAGTATTAGTGATACATTCTAGTTGGTCTGAGTAGTATATGGCTGTGCCACCCCCTTGTTGGTCTGGCCTACAGTTGTGTATGGCTGTGTAACCAGGAATGGCATAGACATCTGTACTATCAGGCTTTAGCCAGGTTTCAGTTAGTGTAATGATGGACATATTGGCATGTAAGGAATTTAGTAATGCTATGAGGTCATCGTAATGCTTGCTTAAAGATCTGATATTGTAGTTAAAGATAATTATGTTGTTGTTGGCACTGAGAAGTGCCTTTGATTGTTCTGCAGTGTAGTAATTACAGTAACTGTTTGATTCATTTAGTCAGTGTGTGCATTATAAAAAAAATCCTGCAGCACAGTGCATAATGAGAAAAAAAACTCTGACCGTGTTTTTGGTTTAAAACAGCGACTTTGCAGTGTATTTTCATATACTATTTATGGTTGTATTCTAGTTTTCTTGGTCTCATTTTATAGAATGGAAAACATATGGAAATTGAGATGATTTTGATTGGTTTCATAATGAAAAGTACCTTGAAATTGAGCTCAAAGTAGCAGAAATGTTCGATTTTTGCCAAAGTTCAAAGGTAAACAAATGCCACGCGTCCAATACACGTCAACTGGTGAGTGTAATATTCTTTCACAAGTGCCCTGATATTATTTATACCAGTTCTATGCCATTTCTACACTAATGCAGTAGTCTGCATAACAGTAAATCTTAATTTTTTTTTTTGTGAGAAAAATTCAAAGTGGAAAGCAAAAGAAATGTAACAGAGGCCTGGGGACGTGAGTAATGAACAGAGGAAATGTTATTTTAGTGCCACAAATGTCTGTCTTGTTCATTCTGGACCCTCTTTGGAAATTGGCATCTTTTGAAATTTGTGTGAAATTGGCAAAATTGCCAATTTCTGACCACGTTATTGGATAGTTGAAATCGGTAAATGGGTGGTTTCTTGTACTCATTCGATAGAAAAAATGTAGTTCTAGAAAAATAGGTATGATTTTTGTCGACTGGTACATTGGAATTGGCCGAAAATAGGGCTCAAAGTGGGCAAAATCGCTGATGCATAAACATCGTCGCGACTGCTAACTTCGCAAGAGCATAATTCCGTAAGTTTTCCATTAAATTTCATACTTTTGGTGTCATTATGATCGGGAAAAGATTCTCTATCATTTCATAAGATTTTTTTTTTTTTTTTTTTTGTGAAAAAATTCCAACCCTGAGAACAAGTTTAGGAGAGGGCCTGTCGACCCTGAAAAGCTTAAATGAATGGTCAGCTGATATAATTATTGCCAAGTCTTTTAGGTATTCCTTTCGTTCTATTTGGTGTTCTATATAGTGTTCCTTTTGAGTTCATCATTCTTTCCATACCTAAGCAGCTGGAACTTGCCACCATTGAACGTCATGTTGTTCTCCACTGCTCACTGGAAAATCCTGCTTATGTCTTCTGTAATTTTTCATTTTCTTCTACCGTAGTGACTTTCATGCTTATTTCAGTGTCATCAGCAAATGATACAAAACTGTGATGGGTGTTTTTGTCTATGTCTGCTATGAGGATGAGAAGCATCAGAGGTGCCAGGACAGTGCCTTGGGCACTGAGATTTTATCTTGCTGATGCTAGATCTTGGTTTGTTTACTATTACTTTTTGTGTTTCGTGTGTTAGGAACCTGAAAATCCATCTGCCTACCTTCCTTGTAATGCCCAAGGCTCTCATTTTGTGCACTATCACTCCATGATTGCATTTGTCAGACGCCTTTGCAAAATCGCTGTAAATCACATCTGCATTTTGGTCATCTTCTAATGCCTTCGTAATACTGTCATAATGATTCAGCAGCTGTGACTGTATTTATGAATAGGCTACTGAAACTGGTACTATTCAAGCATTTTGATAAAGATTATTAAGTGTAATTTAAGTATTCAGGAGTAATTTCTAGGGATGGATGGGACAGTACCAGTTTTCTTTTTTTTTTTTAATACCAGTGCCATCAAATTTATCCAATACCACTCATATTGCTACTTACACCAATATCAACAAAATTGGCTGATACTCATTGATAATGAAAGTGATGTCATCAAAATTAGTTGATACCTGCTAGTACCAATACTTTGGCACACCCTGTAGCTACATAATAAAAGGTGGAGAGGTAGCAATTTAATAATATTTATTACCATAAAATTTATGGTAATAAATATTTTGATCATTACATAAAATATTTATTACCATAAAATTTATGGTAATAAATATTTTGATCGTTACATATAAAATACTGCAAAACTGAAAAAAAAAAAAAAATTCATTATTTGGTATTAAGAAAATATAAAACATTAGAAGATACAGGATTACCAAAACTATTATCCAGAGGGCCGAGGAAGGGTTGTTGAGGTGGTTCGGACATGTAGAGAGAATGGAACAAAATACTATAATGACTTCAAAAGTGTATGTATAAATCTGTAGTGGAGGGAAGGCAGGGTAGAGGTCAGCCTAGGATAGCTTAGAGGGAGGGGGTAAAGGAGGTTTTGTGTACGATGGGCTTGGACTTCCAGCAAGCATGCGTGAGCATGTTAGGAGCGAATGGAGACAAATGGTTTTTAGGACTTGATGTGCTGATGGAGTGTGAGCAGGGTAATATTTATGAAGGGATTCAGGGAAACAGGCAGGCTGGACTTGAGCCCTGGAGATGGTAAGTACAGTGCCTGCACTCTGAAGGAGGGGTGCTGATGTTGAAGTTTTATAACTAGTGTGTAAGTGTGCCTCTGGCAAGATAGTGATGGAGTAAATGATGGTGAAATTTTGTCTTTTTCGGGCCACCCTACCTTTGTGGGAAACAGCCAATGTCTTAATAATAATAATAATAATAATAATAATAATAAAAATACAGCTTACACATTTATGCCACTGTTGCCAATGAGTCATCATTTGCACCAACTTCAACATGCCATAAAATTATAAGTTTTATAAGATTCCACTAACTTTTAGTCTTTCAGTTCATATAAATGAACTCTATAAGATTTTAAATTTTTCCACACAGGATTTTTTTTCCTGGTAGCACAGTCAATGGGTTAATGTTGATGTTGATGAGGAAGTGTGTTTAGGAAGAAAAGGTATACAGATTTGTGATATTCAGCCCATGTGGAATGAAATCCTATATTGGTTTACAAGTTAGGGGCTCATGTGCCAAGCAAAAACAAAGTGGCCTATTTCCCCCCTCCCCCCAAAATACTAAATTTATCAAATACAAGAGCACTGTAGTGCAAATCAATAAGGATGATGGGGCAATATTTGAATAAGATGATACTTGAATTGATTTTATTACTTCAGTTGTAACAAGAGTATCCAGGAGGTATTTTCAGCATATTTACAGTTTAAACAATGGTTAAAAGAAGTATGGAATATATTGCTATTGACCTGTCCAGAAAATACTGCATTACAGAAACTTCATAGAAAGTTGTTCAACATTGATACTGACAGGGTTATTCTGCTGCCAGCAAGATGTTTGTGGTAGAAGTAACAGTTTACTTCACAAGAAAAAATATTATTGTAAGACTCTTCACACACAAACTGATCATACTGCTCAGTTTATATAATTTACTTTTTGTTTTTAAATTGTGTTGCTTTCCATATCTATTGATAATGTGTAGCTGTTACTTAACATACTTGCCAACTGTACTGGTTTAGGTGGTGCAGTACTTATTTTGGCTTTTGTGCTCTATATTACAATAGTTTAAAAAACTTGGTAGCTACTCATTGAGAACTCTGTACTGTACAAGACAAAAATCTTTGGACAGTCTTCTAGTAGGAAAAAATATTCAGGTATGAATGGGGCTTTGTTATTTTGCCTTGATACTTCTACTGTGGCATAGGGAGTCAATCATTTTTTTTTTTTACTTGTAATTATCAAGTGTTGGCATGTATGAAATAGCAGCTTCACTGCTTCACTACTAGAATGTTATGGAACACATACGAGAGATGTACAATAAGGCAGCCCAGGAGCTGATAACAGGCAAACCACTTGCAGGGATAAGATAAGGTGAGAAGATAAGGCACAGTACTAGAGGGCAGCATCCTCGTGTCTCAACCAAGACAAAGCCCTTACTGGTCTCTTGTCAAGACAAAAAGCCTGAGTTGAACTTACTGCTCTCGTCTAGTGCTTGTGGAGTCTCCTGTTGGAGTGTCACCCTGTGCCCTAAGGATGCCACACAGTGAGTACAAAATACACATTCAATTAAAGGAGTCTATCCATGGAGTAGCATCATACTACATCGACCTTTGATAAGATTAATAATATCTGCATGGATCTGTGTTTAATATGGTAAGTGATGATTTCACAGCACATTCATTGCCTCTTACTTCATGCAGTACTTGGAAACATATCAGCACATGGGAGAACGAGTATGTGTGGATGTGTGTGTGTTTATATGTATGTATGTATATATGTATGTATATATATATATGTATGTATATATATATATATGTATATATATATGTATGTATATATATGTATATATATATGTATGTATATATATACAGTGGACCCCCGCATAACGATGGCATCACATAGCGATTAATCCGCATACCACTTACTTTAATCGCAAAAATTTTGCCGCGCATACCGATTAAAAACCCGCTCACCGATTTTCGTCCGAGACGCGTCCAATGTGCGCCCTCAGCCAGCCTCACATGTGCCGCCCGTGCCATTGTTTACCAGCCAGCCTCCGCGGTAACATCCAAGCATACACTCGGAATATTTCGTATTATTACAGTGTTTTCGGTGCTGTTTCTGGAAAATAAGTGACCATGGGCCCCAAGAAAGCTTCTAGTGCCAACCGTACACCAATAAGGGTGAGAATTCCCATTGAAATGAAGAAAGAGATCATTGATAAGTATGAAAGTGGAGTGCGTATCGCCGACCTAGTCAAGTTGTACAAGAAACCCCAATCAACCATCGCTACTATTGTGGGCACCAGAAAGACAATCAAGGAAGCTGTTCTTGCCAAAGGTTTAACTGTATTTTCGAAACAAAGATCGCAAGTGATGGAAGATGTTGAGAGACTCTTATTGGTGTGGATAAATGAAAAACAGCTAGCAGGAGATAGCGTCTCTCAAGCGATCATATGTGAAAAGGCTAGGAAGTTGCATGAGGATTTAATTAAAAAAATGCCTGCAACTAGTGATGATGTGAGTGAATTTAAGGCCAGCAAAGGTTGGTTTGAGAGATTTAAGAAGCATAGTGGCATCCATAGTGTGATAAGGCATGGTGAGGCTGCCAGTTCGGACCACAAAGCGGCTGAAAAATATGTGCAGGAATTCAAGGAGTACATAGACAGTGAAGGACTAAAACCTGAACAAGTGTTTAATTGTGATGAAACAGGCCTGTTCTGGAAGAAAATGCCAAGCAGGACCTACATTACTCAGGAGGAAAAGGCACTCCCAGGACATAAGCCTATGAAAGACAGGCTTACTCTTCTCATGTGTGCCAATGCTACTGGTGATTGCAAAGTGAAGCCTTTATTAGTGTATCACTCTGAAACTCCCAGAGCGTTCAGGCAAAAGAATGTCCTCAAGGATAATTTGTGTGTGCTGTGGAGGGCAAACAGTAAGGCATGGGTCACTAGGGACTTTTTCTATAACTGGTTACACCATGCATTTGCCCCCAATGTGAAAGATTACCTAACTGAAAAGAAATTAGAACTTAAGTGCCTCCTGGTGTTAGACAATGCCCCTGGTCATCCTACAGACGTGGCAGAGCGACTTTATGGGGACATGAGCTTCATTAAGGTGAAGTTTTTGCCTCCTAATACCACTCCTCTCCTGCAGCCCATGGACCAGCAGGTTATTGCAAACTTCAAAAAACTGTACACAAAAGCTCTGTTTGAAAGGTGCTTTGTAGTGACCTCAGAAACTCAACTGACTCTA
>NC_091333.1:16998692-17041192 GCF_038502225.1 Cherax quadricarinatus
AGGGCAATGTGTGGTGTGAATATAATGCAGAGAATTCGTAGTTTGGAAGTTAGGAGGAGGTGCGGGATTTCCAAAACTGTTGTCCAGAGGGCTGAGGAAGGGTTGTTGAGGTGGTTCGGACATGTAGAGAGAATGGAGCAAAACAGAATGACTTCAAGAGTGTATCAGTCTGTAGTGGAAGGAAGGCGGGGTAGGGGTCGGCCTAGGAAAGGTTGGAGAGAGGGGGTAAAGGAGGTTTAGTGTGCGAGGGGCTTGGACTTCCAGCAGGCATGCGTGAGTGTGTTTGATAGGAGTGAATGGAGACAAATGGTTTTTAATACTTGACGTGCTGTTGGAGTGTGAGCAAAGTAACATTTATGAAGGGGTTCAGGGAAACCGGCAGGCCGGACTTGAGTCCTGGAGATGGGAAGTACAGTGCCTGCACTCTGAAGAAGGGGTGTTAATGTTGCAGTTTAAAAACTATAGTGTAAAGCACCCTTCTGGCAAGACAGTGATGGAGTGAATGATGGTGAAAGTTTTTCTTTTTCGGGCCACCCTGCCTTGGTGGGAATCGGCCAGTGTGATAATAATAAAAAAATAATAATATATATATTAATTATTTATTTATTTATTTATTTATTTCCAACAAGTCGGCCATCTCTCACCGAATACTTTAATTAGAATACAATTAAATTAAGTAATCTATAAATACAGAAAATGGAAATGTAGTATCTTAAAGTAATATTGTAGATTACCAATCATGTATTTATTGATTAATTAATGAGTTCTCTGTAATTGTAAAAATAGCTTTGTAGGATTATTAAGTAAAAATATTTTTTTAATTAATACTGTGCATTTTTTAGTGTACATTTGTGTACATACTTCAATCTGTACATTTTGTCAGATTGAAGTATGATAGGGATTGTGTTAAATGCATGATACAGTACTACAAATTTACTGCACATTTATGCTCTTCAGAGTAACAAAATAAGGAAAATAAATCTGCCACTCTGTCAGATGTGAGGTTACCACTAAATATGCCAATCTCTCAGATGTGAGGTAACCAATAAATCTGCCACTCTCTCAGATGTGAGGTAACCAGTAAATCTGCTACTCTCTCAGTTGTGAAGTAACCAGTAAATTTGCCACTCTCTCAGATGTGGGGTAACCAGTAAATCTGCCACTCTCTCAGATGTGAGGTAACGAGTAAATCTGCCACTCTCTCAGATGTGAGGTAACCAGTAAACCTACCACTCTCTCAGATGTGAGATAACCACTACACCCCGAGCTTAAAACAAGGGCTTAACTTAGTCAATACGTACTTCTCACAACTATTAGATCATTATGACAAAATCACAAAAAGTTTTGGAGGAACACCGGATTGCCACTATGGTCTGTACTGATTTTGCAAAGGTATTTGACTAATGTGATCTTGGAGTGATAACCCATAAAATGAAATCAATATGTATACAATGTATTGCATAACAAGGAAATTAGGAAAGTGTATATTAAACTTTTTAATGAAATATAACAAACTGTGGCCTCAGCAGAATAACATGTTTGGTGCCAACTAGCACCTTTACTGTTTCGCATTCTCATAACAGATATACATATACGTAGATAAAAACAGTAGCCATAGGTCCTTTCCTTTTGCAGTCTTCCAGTAGGCAATGGAAAATAACACGACATTCATTGGTGACAAATTCCAGTTGCTTAGATATGGAAAGAATGAAGAACTCAGGAAGAGCTTAGGATACAAAACTGATTAAGACCATTTCAGAAGCATTTCTTATAAATTCATTCTCAGGTTCATTAATAAAATTTCAAGTAAACATATAGTGTAATTTCTCATTGAAAAGCTGAGAATAGTTATTTGATTTCTTTACAGAATAATATAGTTAGTTTTGGAGGTTATATTAATATCCTAGAATCTTCATTACCTGTATAGCCTCTCCTTACTTAATGATGGAGTTTCGTTCCTGAGACCATGTCAGTAAACGAATTCGTTGCTAAGGAAGGAGCATACTACAGTGGAACCTCAATTTACAAGTGCCCCAGCATACAAGTTTTTCGAGATGAGAGCGTTCACTCGGTTGATTTTTTGCTCTTGAGTTGTGAGCCAGAATCCGAGTTACGAGCGAGCTTCCCCCCCAAGGGCGGTCCCTTGACGCTGGTGAGGGACTCTTGATCTAGGGAATTGGTTCTGTGCTCCAGTTCCCAAAATTAAGCCTGAATGCCTTCCATCTCCTCCCCACATAGGCACTGTATAATCCTACAGGTTTAGCTCTTCCCCATTATAATAATAACAAGTGAGCTTCAGAATGCCACCTCTAGTTGGTGCAGTGAACGCCACAACATCCCTCAGCAGTGCATGCGTTTACCTTGCTGTGGAAGCATTTCTCTTGTGTTTTGCATGTGTTTCGTGCAGTTATTTTGCCAAATTTCTTTTTTCTAACCATGGGTCCTAAGAAAGTACAGTGGACCCCCACATAATGATATTAATCCGTTCGTGAGAGCTCATTGTTATGTGAAATTATCGTTATGCGAATGAATTTTCCCCATAAGAAATAATGGAAATCAAATTAATCCGTGCAAGACACCCCAAAGTATGAAAAAAATTTTTTTTACCACATGAAATATTAATTTTAATACACACAAACTGAAAAAGGCATGCACAGTTACATGACACTTACCTTTATTGAAGACCTGGTGATGATTGATGGGATGGGAGGAGGAGAGAGTCTTAGTGTTTAGAAGTGGAATCCCCTTCCATTAAGACTTAAGGTGTCAAGTCCTTTTCTGGAGTTACTTCCCTTCTTCTTTTAATGCCACTAGGACCAGCTTCAGAGTCACTGGACTTCTGTCGCACAACATATCTGTCCATAGTGGCCTGTACCTCTCATTCCTTTATGACTTTCCTAAAGTGTTTCACAACAGTGTCAGTGTAATAGTCACCAGCACGGCTTGCAATAGCTGTGTTAGGGTGATTGTCATCAAAAAAGGTTTGCACTTTAAGCCACATTCCACACATTTCCTTAATCTTTGAAGTAGGCAACTTCTTCAATTTCTCTCTCCCCTCCTCCGAACCAGTTTCCTCAGGTCTGGCCTCTTGCTGTTGAAGTTGATCTAGCAGCTCATCAGTGGTTAGTTCTTCATTGTCCTCCTCCACAAACTCTTTCACATCATCCCCATTAACCTCCAACCCCAAGGACTTTCCCAATGCCACAGTGGATTCCTCAACTGGCATAGGATTCCCAGGGTTAGCCTCAAGCCCTTCAAAATCCCTTTGGTCTACACATTCTGGCCACAGTTTCTTCCAAGCAGAGTTCAAGGTCCTCTTAGTCACTCCCTCCCAAGCCTTACCTATAAGGTTTACACAATTGAGGATTTTAAAGTGATCTCTCCAAAACTCTCTTAGAGTCAATTGAGTTTCTGAGGTCACTACAAAGCACCTTTCAAACAGAGCTTTTGTGTACAGTTTCTTGAAGTTTGCAATAACCTGCTGGTCCATGGGCTGCAGGAGAGGAGTGGTATTAGGAGGCAAAAACTTCACCTTAATGAAGCTCATGTCCCCATAAAGTCGCTCTGCCACGTCTGTAGGATGACCAGGGGCAATGTCTAACACCAGGAGGCACTTAAGGTCTAATTTCTTTTCAGTTAGGTAATCTTTCACATTGGGGGCAAATGCTTGGTGTAACCAGTCATAGAAAAAGTTCCTAGTGACCCATGCATTACTGTTTGCCCTCCACAGCACACACAAATTAGCCTTGAGGATATTCTTTTGCCTGAACGCTCTGGGAGTTTCTGAGTGATACACTAATAAAGGCTTCACTTTGCAATCACCACTAGCATTGGAACACATCAACAAAGTAAGCCTGTCTTTCATAGGCTTATGTCCTGGGAGTGCCTTTTCCTCCTGAGTAATGTAGGTCCTGCTTGGCATTTTCTTCCAAAACAGGCCTGTTTCATCACAATTAAACACTTGTTCAGGTTTCAGTCCTTCACTGTCTATGTACTCCTTGAATTCCTGCACATATTTTTCAGCTGCTTTGTGGTCCGAACTGGCAGCCTCACCATGCCTTATCACACTATGTATGCCACTACGCTTCTTAAATCCCTCAAACCAACCTTTGCTGGCCTTAAATTCACTCGCATCATCACTAGTTGCAGGCATTTTTTTTAATTAAATCCTGATGCAACTTCCTAGCCTTTTCACTTATGATCACTTGAGAGATGCTATCTCCTGCTATCTGTTTTTCATTTATCCATACCAATAAGAGTCTCTCAACATCTTCCATCACTTGCGATCTCTGTTTCAAAAACACAGTTGAACCTTTGGCAAGAACAGCTTCCTTGATTGCCGTTTTGTTGGACACAATAGTAGCGATGGTTGATTGGGGTTTACTATACAACCTGGCCAGCTCGGAGACACGCACTCCACTTTCATACTTAGCAGTGATCTCTTTCTTCATCTCTATAGTAATTCTCACCCTTATTCCTGTAGGGTTGGCACTAGAAGCTTTCTTGGGGCCCATGGTCACTTATTTTGCAGATAAAATCACCAAAAGCACTGTAATAATACGAAATGTTCCGATTGTATGCTTGGATGTTACCGCGGAGGCTGGCTGGTAAACAATGCCACCGGCAGAACGTGAGGCTGGCTCAGGCCGCACATTAGACGCGTCTCGGACGAATAGCGTTGAGCGGGTTTTTTTAGCGGTATGCGAGGCAAAATCTTAGCGATAAAATGTATCGGTATGCGGATTTAACGTTATGTGATGCCAACGGTATGAGGGGGTCCACTGTACTGTAAGTGTAAAGGACAGGGATGAGATGAAAAAGAGGATGATGTCCAAGGAATTAAAGAATGAAATCATAGATAAACACAAGCAAGGTGTGGGGGTTGTGGACTTGGCCAGGCAATATGAGTATAGTACAGTGGTACCTTGGGATACGAACAGCTCAAAACTCGAACATTTATGTAAGTGCTTTTGTAAGTGTATTTTTGGGGGTCTGAAATGGATTAATCTGATTTTCATTATTCCTTATGGGAACAAATTTGTTGAGCATCGGCACTCGAGCAGCCTTCTGGAATGAAGAAAATTTATATCCCGAGCTACGATATGTACGATACTAAAGCAGGAGTCGATAAAGACTATAGCGCCACCCAAGAGCGTTACAATAATTTCTAAGCTGCGGACCTCTGTCCATGAAAAGATGGAGGATGAAACAAGCCTCTCTGGACAGGTTTTTATTGAAATGTCCTTTAGTTGAAAGTGAGGAAAAAATGGAGAAAATGCCAAAAAACAGTGTAAAGCAAAGTGAAAAAAAAATTGTAGCAATTAAGTTCAGCAATAAAGTGTAGCATTAAAAGTGTAGCAAGTAAGTTAAGGAATAGAAAAAGGATGAAATGAACGCCTCCAATGTTATTGTTATTGTTTATAGGGCCACTGATAGCATATGCTACTGTGCCTATCTTTTCCACCCTCAACCTTTGCCAGCATCTCTTTATAAAACCAGTTTATTTCTTTACATTCTTTATTATGTTTTTATACTATTTTTTATTTATAAATACATTGTTTCAGTGTTTTCCTTATGAAGCTAGTGATCTAGTGCAGTTAGCCTCGCAAACACTCCGTTTTCTCTTGTAAGAGCATGGGAAGATACAGTCAGAGCGGGAACGGAAATGGCCGCCACCACTCATCACATAATGACGTATTTTATTCATTCTTGAGTATATACAGGTACTTACGACCAACCGGTCATAAGTCAAAATGGATGTAAGTCGAACCTTACTACTGAATATCAACATCACTCTTTTGTAATTACAGTGGACCCCCGCATAGCGACCTTAATCCGTGCAAGAGGGCTGGCTGTTATGCGAAATGTTCGGTATGCGAATGAATTTTCCCCATAAGAAATAATGGAAATCAAATTAATCCGTGCAAGACACCCAAAAGTATGAAAAAAAAAATTTTACCACATGAAATATACATTTTCCTACACACAAAGAGAAGGATACATGCACAATAGTAGAGTAGTACATGCACAATATATATTGTGCATGTACTACTCTACTAAATGAAGAATAAATGACACTTACCTTTATTGAAGATGCAGCAATGACTGATGAGACACTGTGTCCTGGGAGTGCCTTTTCCTCCTGAGTACTGTAGGTCCTGTTTGGTATTTTCTTCCAAAACAGGCCTTATCACACTGTGTATGCCACTACGATTCTTAAATCTCTCAAACCAACCTTTGCTGGCTCTAAATTCACCAATATGAGCACTAGTTCCAGGCATTTTCCCTGTTCACCTGGGTGTTAGTCGACTGGTGTGGGTTGCATCCTGGGAGACAAGATTAAGGACCCCAATGGAAATAAGTTAGACAGTCTTCGATGACACTGACTTTTTTGGGTTATCCTGGGTGGCAAATCCTCTGGGGTTAATTGTTTCTTGGTATTCTCAATAAGCCACACCAACAACGGTGGTACAGCAGCTGACGGTGGTACAGCAGCAACAGACGATGCTACAGCAGCAACAGACGATGCTACAGCAGCAGCAGACGATGCTACAGCAGCAGCAGCAGACGATGCTACAGCAGCAGCAGCAGCTGACGGTGGTACAGCAGCAACAGACGATGCTACAGCAGCAACAGACGATGCTACAGCAGCAGCAGACGATGCTACAGCAGCAACTGACGATGTTACAGCAGCAGCAGACGATGCTATAGCAGCAGCAGCAACAGACGATGCTACAGCAGCAGCAGCAGCTGACGGTGGTACAGCAGCAACAGACGATGCTACAGCAGCAACAGACGATGCTACAGCAGCAGCAGACGATGCTACAGCAGCAGCAGACGATGCTACAGCAGCAGCAGACGATGCTATAGCAGCAGCATATGATGCTACAGCAGCAGCAGACGGTACTACAGCAGCAGCAGCAGCAGCTGACGGTACTACAGCAGCAGCAGCAGCTGACGGTGGTACAGCAGCAGCAGCAGCAGCTGACGGTGGTACAGCAGCAGCAGCTGACAGTGCAGCAGCAGCTGACGGTGGTACAGCAGCAGTAGCAGCTGTACCACCAATAGTAGCGATGGTTGATTGGGGTTTATTATACAACCTGGCCAGCTCGGAGACACGCACTCCACTTTCATACTTATCAATGATCTTTTTCTTCATCTCCATAGTAATTCTCACCCTTATTGCTGTAGGGTTGGCACTAGAAGCTTTCTTGGGGCCCATGGTCACTTATTTTCCAGAAAAAATCACCAAAAACACTGTAATAATACGAAATGTTCCGATTGTATGCTTGGATGTTACCGCGGAGGCTGGCTGGTAAACAATGCCACCGGCGGAACATGTGAGCGTGGCTCAGGCCGCACATTGGACGCGTCTCGGACGAAGGGCGTTGAGCGGGTTTTTGGGCGGTATGTGAGGCAAAATTTTTGCGATCAAAGCGTCCGGTATGCGGATTGTATGGTATGCGATGCGTCCGGTATGCGGGGGTCCACTGTATTTTATTTTATTGTTTTATTTTGGTATTTCATTTTATACTTTATGTTTTATGCTGTTAGTACTGTATTTTATACCATAAGGTTTAGGATAAACACTGTGTACAACACAAATAGTTGTTTATTTCCCAGAAATCTGGCATTAAAAACACAGTCGTAAGTCAAGTGGTCGTATGTCGAGCAGGTCGTAAGTCGGATGGTAGGTGTACACCTACCATCCAACTTACGACCTGCTCGACTTACGACCGTGTTTTTTATGCCAAATTTCTGGGAAATAAACAACTATTTGTGTTGTACGCAGTGTTTATCCTAAACCTTACAGTATGAAATACAGTACTAACAGCATAAAAAGTAAAGTAAAACATGAAATACCAAAATAAAACAATAAAATAGTCATTACAAAAATGTGATGTTGATATTCAGTAGTAAAGTTCGACTTACGTCCATTTCGACTTATGACTGGTTTCTTGGAACGGAACTCGGTCATAAGTTGGATAGTAGGTGTATCATGTTTCTGAGTTATCTGTATTGTTTATTATGTCATATTACATGAACTATGATAGATCAATAAGCCATAGAGTTGATACTAGCGTTATATTGAAGTATTTTGTCCTGCCTCTCGAGAGCAGGAATTCCGCTGGAACGGATTAATGGGACTTCAAGCAATTTAACCCTTTGACTGTTTTGGTCTTATATATACTTCTTACGAGCCACCGTTTTTGATGTAGTATGTACTGTATACTCATAAATTCTAGCGGCTTCAAATCAAGCAAGAGAAAGCTGGTAGGCCCACATGTGAGAGAATGGGTCTGTGTGGTCAGTGTGCACCATATAAAAAATATCCTGCAGCACGCAGTGCATAATGAGAAAAATAAAACTCCGACCATTTTTTTTAATTAAAATGCTGACTTTGTGGTCTATTTTTGTATAGTATTTATGATTGTATTCTCATTTTCTTGGTCTCATTTGATAAAATGGAAAACATATTATGGAAGTAGCAGTGATATTGATTGGTTTTACTATGAAAAGAACCTTGAAATGGAGCTCAATGTAGGGGAAATTTTTTATTTTTGCTGATGTTCAAAAGTAAACAAATGATGTCATTTTCCAATAAATGTCTAAGTAGCCATTCTAATATGCAGTCATGAATGGGTTGACATTACTTATACAATTATTACAATATTTCAGTAGTCTGCATAACAGTAAATCTTCTATTTTTTGTTTGAATAAAAATTCAAAATATAAAGCAAGGGTAATATCAGAGGGGCCTGGAGATGTTACTGATGAACAAAGAAAATGTTATTTTAGAGCCAGGAATGTCTGCATTGTTCATTCTGGACCCTATTTTCAAATTGTCATATTTTTTAATTTTCGTGAAATTAGCCAAATTGCAAATTTCTGACCATGTTATTCGGTAAATGGGCAGTTTTTTGTACTCAGTCGATATAAAAAATGGAGTTCTAAAGAAATAGCTATGAGTTTGGTCAACTGGAACAATGAAATTAGCTGAAAATAGGGCTCAAAGTGGGCAAAATAACCGATTCGTAAATATCGCCGAGGCCGCTAACTTCGTGAGAGCATAATTCCATCAGTTTTCCATCAACTTTTGTTTGTTTGGTGTGATTAAAATCGGGAAAAGATTCTCTAACATTTCATAAGAAAAAATAATTTTTTTTTTTGGAAATTTTCCGACACCAGGAGACACCTCAGGATTTGGGGTTGCGACAGTCAAGGGGTTAACCATTTTGGATATTGTTTTAACCCTTTGACTGTCGCAAGCCTATTTCTGAAACTGTCATTCTATGTCGCAAAAATTTTCAAAAAAAAAAAATTTTTTTCATATGAAATGATAAGAGAATCTTTTTCCAATGCTAATGACACCAAAAGTATGAAATTTGATCGAAAACTTACTGAATTACGCTCTCACGAAGTAAGTGATTTTAGCTGTATACAGTGGACCCCCGCATAGCGAACGCCTTGCATAGCGAACATTCCGCATAGCGAACGCTTTGATCGCTAAAATTTTGCCCCGCATAGTAGACAAAAACCCGCTCAGCGAACTTCGTCCGAGACGCGTCCAATGTGCGGCCTCGGCCAGCCTCACATGTGCCGCCTGTCCCATTGTTTACCAGCTAGCCTCCGCGGTAACATTCAAGCATACACTCGGAATATTTCGTATTATTACAGTGTTTTCGGTTCTGTTTGTTGAAAATAAGTGACCATGGGCCCCAAGAAAGCTTCTAGTGCCAACCCTGTGGTAAAAAGGGTGAGAATTAGTATGGAAATTAAGAAAGATTTTGAAGGGTTTGGGGCTAACCCTGAGAAGCCTATGCCAGTTGTGGAATCCATTGTGCCTACTTCAAAAATTAAGGAAATGTGTGCACAGTGGGTTGAACTGCAAACCTTTATGGATGAAAATCACCCTGACACAGCTGTTGCAAGGCGTGCTGGTGACTATTTCAATGACAATGTTATGGCCCATTTTAGACAAATCGTAAAGGAACGGGAGGTACAGAGCTCTATGGACAGAAAGAAGTCCAGTGACTCTGAAGCTGGTCCTAGTGGCATTAAAAGAAGAAGGGAAGTAACCCCGGAAAAGGACTTGCCTCCTCAAGTGTTAATGGAAGGGGATTCCCCTTCTAAACACTAACACTCTCTCTCCCCTCCTCCCATCCCATCAATCATCACCAGATCTTCAATAAAAGTAAGTGTCATGTAATTGTGCATGCCTTTTTCAGTTTGTGTGTACTAAAATTAACATTTTTTTGTGGTAAAAAAATTTTTTTTTCATACTTTTGGGTGTCTTGCACGGATTAATTTTATTTCCATTATTTCTTATGGGGAAAATTAATTCGCATAGCGAACATTTCGCATAACGACCAGCCCTCTTGCACGGATTAAGTTCGCTATGCGGGGGTCCACTGTATATGCATTGGCAATTTCGTCGAATTTTAGCCCTATTTTCGGCCAATTCCATTGTTCCAGTCGACCAAACTCGTAGTTATTTCTTTAGAACTCCATTTTTTTCTATCAATTGACTACAAGAAACCCCCCATCTATCGATTTCAACTACCCAGTAAAGTGGTCAGAAATTTTCAATATGGCCAATTTCATGCAAATTAAAAAAGATATCTATTTCAAAATAGGGTCCAGAATAAACAATGCAGACATTCTTGGCGCTAAAATAACATATCCTCTGTTCATTAGTCATGTCTCTAGGCCCCTCTTATATTACTTTTGCTTTCTCTTTTGATTTTTTATTCACACAAAAAATAGAAGATTTAGCATTATGTAGACTACTGCATTATTGTAAAAATGGTATAAATAATACCAGTGCACTAGTGAAAGAATATTAGACTCTCCAGTTGACGTGTATTGGACGTGTGGTGTGAATGGCTTACTTTTGAACATTGGTAAAAATCAAACATTTCCGCTATTTTGAGCTCAATTTCAAGGTCGTTTTCATTGTGAAACTAATCAAAATCATCTCTATTTCTGTAACATGTTTTCCATTCTATCAAATGAGATGAAGAAAATGAGAATACAACCATAAATCCTATATGAAAATACAGTGGACCCCCACCTTAGGAACGCATCGCGTTATGTTAAATCTGCCATACGAAGCATTTGAACGCAAAAATTTTGCCTCACCTCATGATAAAAAACTTGCCTCACATGATTCGTCCGGGACGCGTCCCACGTGTGGCCTCAGCGTCAGTGTTTACAAGCCGGCCAGTGCGATCGCATCCACGCATACATTTGGTTCATTTCACCTTATCCCAGTGTTTTTTGTGCTTGTAACTGCAAAATAAGTCACCATGGGCCCCAAGAAAGCTTCTAGTGCCAACCCTGTGGTAAAAAGGGTGAGAATTAGTATGGAAATTAAGAAAGATTTTGAAAGGTTTGGGGCTAACCCTGAGAAGCCTATGCCAGTTGTGGAATCCATTGTGCCTACTTCAGAGATTAAGGAAATGTGTGCAAAGTGGGTTGAAGTGCAAACCTTTATGGATGAAAATCACCCTAACACAGCTGTTGCAAGCCGTGCTGGTGACTATTACAAGGACAATGTTGTGGCCCATTTTAGGCAAATCTTAAAGGAAAGGGAGGTACAGAGCTCTATGGACAGATTTGTTGTGCAACAGAGGTCCAGTGACTCAAGCTGGTCCTAGTGGCATTAAAAGAAGAAGGGAAGTAACCCCGGAAAAGGACTTGATACCTCAAGTCCTAATGGAAGGGGATTCCCCTTCTTAACAATAACAACTTCCACACTCTCCCCTCCTCCCATCCCATCAATCATCACCAGATCTTCAATAAAGGTAAGTGTCATGTATTCTATTCTTAGTAGAGTATTAATTGTGCATGTCTTCTTAAGTTTGTGTGTATTAAAATTAATATTTCATGTGGTAAAAATTTTTTTTTTTAATACTTTTGGGTGTTTTGCAAGGATTAATTTGATTTCCATTACAGTGGACCCCCGCATACCGATTTTAATCCGTGCAAGAGGGGTCATTGGTATGCGAAATAATCGGTATGCGAATGAATTTTCCCCATAAGAAATAATGGAAATCAAATTAATCCATGCAAGACACCCAAAAGTATGAAAAAATTTTTTTTTTACCACATGAAATGTTAATTTTAGTACACACAAACTGAAAAAGGCATGCACAATTACATGACACTTACTTTTATTGAAGATCTGGTGATGATTGATGGGATGGGAGGAGGGGAGAGAGAGTGTTAGTGTTTAGAAGGGGAATCCCCTTCCATTAAGACTTGAGGTGTCGAGTCCTTTTCTGGGGTTACTTCCCTTCTTCTTTTAATGCCACTAGGACCAGCTTCAGAGTCACTGGACTTCTTTCACACAACATATCTGTCCATAGTGGCCTGTACCTCTCGTTCCTTTATGATTTGTCTAAAGTGGTTCACAACATTGTCATTGTAACAGTCACCAGCACGGCTTGCAATAGCTGTGTGAGGGTGATTTTCATCAAAAAAGGTTTGCACTTCAAGCCATTTTGCACACATTTCCTTAATCTTTGAAGTAGGCAATTCCTTCAATTTCTCTCTCCCCTCCTTTGAACCAGTTTCCCCAGGTCTGGCCTCTTGCTCTTGAAGTTGATCTATCAGCTCATCAGTGGTTAGTTCTTCATTGTCCTCCTCCACCAACTCTTCCACATCCTCCCCACTAACCTCCAACCCCAAGGACTTCCCCAATGCCACAATTGATTCCTCAATTGGTATACTCCTCTCAGGGTTAGCCTCAAACCCTTCAAAATCCCTTTTGTCTACACATTCTGGCCACAGTTTCTTCCAAGCAGAGTTCAAGGTCTTCTTAGTCACTCCCTCCCAAGCCTTACCTATAAGGTTTATACAATTGAGGATATTAAAGTGATCTCTCCAAAACTCTCTTAGAGTCAGTTGAGTTTCTGAGGTCACTACAAAGCACCTTTCAAACAGAGCTTTTGTGTACAGTTTTTTGAAGTTTGCAATAACCTGCTGGTCCATGGGCTGCAGGAGAGGAGTGGTATTAGGAGGCAAAAACTTCACCTTAATGAAGCTCATGTCCCCATAAAGTCGCTCTGCCACGTCTGTAGGATGACCAGGGGCATTGTCTAACACCAGGAGGCACTTAAGTTCTAATTTCTTTTCAGTTAGGTAATCTTTGACATTGGGGGCAAATGCATGGTGTAACCAGTTATAGAAAAAGTCGCTAGTGACCCATGCCTTACTGTTTGATCTCCACAGCACACACAAATTATCCTTGAGGACATTCTTTTGCCTGAACGCTCTGGGAGTTTCAGAGTGATACACTAATAAAGGCTTAACTTTGCAATCACCACTAGCATTGGCACACATCAACAAAGTAAGCCTGTCTTTCATAGGCTTATGTCCTGGGAGTGCCTTTTCCTCCTGAGTAATGTAGGTCCTGCTTGGCATTTTCTTCCAGAACAGGCCTGTTTCATCACAATTAAACACTTGTTCAGGTTTCAGTCCTTCAGTTTCTATGTACTCCTTGAATTCCTGCACATATTTTTCAGCCGCTTTGTGGTCCGAACTGGCAGCCTCACCATGCCGTATCACACTATGTATGCCACTACGCTTCTTAAATCTCTCAAACCAACCTTTGCTGGCCTTAAATTCACTCACATCATCACTAGTCGCAGGCCTTTTTTTAATTAAATCCTCATGCAACTTCCTAGCCTTTTCGCTTATGATCGCTTGAGAGACGCTATCTCCTGCTAGCTGTTTTTCATTTATCCACACCAATAAGAGTCTCTCAACATCTTCCATCACTTGCGATCTTTGTTTCGAAAACACAGTTAAACCTTTGGCAAGAACAGCTTCCTTGATTGCCTTTCTGTTGCCCACAATAGTCAAGATGGTTGATTTGGGTTTCTTGTACAACCTGACCAGGTCGGTGATACGCACTCCACTTTCATACTTATCAATGATCTCTTTCTTCATTTCTATAGGAATTCTAACCCTTATTGCTGTAGGGTTGGAACTAGAAGCTTTCTTGGGGCCCATGGTCACTTATTTTCCAGAAACAGCACCGAAAACACTGTAATAATACGAAATATTCCGATTGTATGCTTGAATGTTACCGCGGAGGCTGGCTGGTAAACAATGCCACCGGCGGAACATATGAGGCTGGCTCAGGCCGCACATTGGATGCGTCTCGGACGAAGGGCGCTGAGCGGGTTTTTGGGCGGTATGCGGGGCAAAATTTTAGCGATCAAAGCGTCCGGTATGCGGATTGTCCGTTATGCAAGGCGTCCGGTATGCGGGGGTCCACTGTACAGTACCGTATGCTGGTTTATCTTTACATACTTTTTTATTTTTAAGGGTGATGTATGAAGTTGAGTTTGAAATTAAAGTGTTTTGGGGCCATATTTAGGGTTTAACCCTTTGACTGTCACGGCCGTATATATACGTCTTACGAGGTACCGTGTTTGACGTATATATACTCATAAATTCTGGCGGCTTCAAATCAAGCAGGAGAAAGCTGGTAGGCCCACATGTGAGAGAATGGGTCTGTGTGGTCAGTGTGCACCATATAAAAAAAATCTTGGAGCACGCAGTGCATAATGAGGAAAAAAAAACTCCAACCGTTTTTTTTTTAATTAAAATGCCGACTTTGTGGTCTATTTTCGTGTAGTATTTATGGTTGTATTCTCGTTTTCTTGGTCCCATTTGATAGAATGGAAAACATGTTATAGAAATAGACGTGATTTTGATTGATTTTACTATAAAAAGAACCTAGAAATGGAGCTCAAAGTAGGGGAAATGTTTGATTTTTGCCAATGTTCAAAAGTAAACAAATGATGCCATTGTCCAATAAATGTCCAACTAGCCATTCTAATATGCAGTCATGAATGGGTTGATGTTATTTATACAATTATTACAGTATTGCAGTAGTCTGCATAATAGTAAATCTTCTATTTTTTTGTTTGAATAAAAATTCAAAATAGAAAGCAAGAGTAATATCAGAGGGGCCTGGAGACATGACTGATGAGCAAAGAAAATATTATTTTAGAGCCAGGAATGTCTGCATTGTTCATTCTGGACCTTATTTTGAAATTGTCACATTTTTTAGTTTTCGTGAAATTGGCCAAATTGCAAATTTCTGACCACATTATTAGGTAGTTTAAATCGGTAAATGGGAAGTTTCTTGTACTCAATCGATAGAAAAAATGGAATTCTAAAGAAATAGCTATGAGTTTGGGCGACTGGAACAATGGAATTAGCCGAAAATAGGGCTCAAAGTGGGCGAAATCGCGGATTTGTAAACAGCGCCGAGGTCGCTAACTTCGCAAGGGCATAATTCCGTCAATTTTCCATCAAATTTCGTTTTTTTTGGTGTCATTACAATCGGGAAAAGATTCTCTATCATTTCACAAGAAAAAATAATTTTTTTTTTTTTTAAATTTTTCGACACCAGGAGACACCTCAGGATTGGGGGTTGCGACTGTCAAAGGGTTAAACTATAAAAATAGGCATTTATAGGCATTTTTTTAAGCATGTCCAGAATTAGCAATTTTTCCAAATTTGCAGGTGGTCTTGGAACATAAGCCCTGCGAATTTGGGGGGACTACTGTACAGTGGACTCCCAGATTATGTAATTAATCCGTTCCAGAGAGAGTGACTTATACCGAATTAATTTTCCCCATGGGAAATAGATTTCCCTAAAATGGGACACAACATTGTCATTGTACATGTTGCCATCATGGCCTGCAACAGCTGTGGGTGATGTTCATCCATAAATGTTTGCACCTTACTCCACTTTGCACAAATGTCCTTAACCCTTTCAGGGTCCGTCCCGTAGATCTATGGTTGGTCGGTGAGTGTCCAAACTGTAGATCTATGCCAAAATTCTAGCGCCGTCAAATTTAGCGCGAAAGCGCTCATAGACCTACATATGAGAGAATGGGTCTGCGCCGTGGGTGTGCGCCATAAACAAAAAATCTAGGCGCCTGCATAGCATTGTGGGAACGCCGGCTCAGTCACCCTTGTTCACCATGTCTCGTCGCAAGTCAGCTCTCACTCCCCGGAAAATTGGGACTCTCCTCTTCCTGTCTGATAGTTCTGACACTGATGGAAGTGGAAATGAAGACGAATTCTACGGCTTTGATAAGTTAGTGACCGAAAATAATGACCAGGATATCGATAATAGTGCAGAAAACCCCGACGATCCTCGACCTTCTACCTCTGGTGTGGGCACTCGTGACTCACGGTCGGGTGTTCCTAAACGTAAGAGAAAACTAATATTTTCCCATGGCCTGGCCTCTGACTTCAGTAATGACGATGATTCTGACGTGGATTGTGATTTTATTGCGCTCGACGATCATTCGAGTAGTGATAGTGAGGAAACATATTCACTAGTGAAGCGTCGGTATGTTCGCCGCCGCATGGGCTCGGGTAGTGTACCCTATGCTGTGCCCAGGGGACGGAGTTCATCCCGGAGTACATCCCGGAGTACATCCCGTGGCCCTACACCCGTTTTAGGTAGTGATAGTGAGGATGATGTGGCTACACTTGGCATGGATGGGCCACAGACATCAGTGGATGGTGTTAGTGGGGCTGGTGGTGGTAGTGGCACCGCCATGCGTGACTCGCTGTGCCACGTGGGAACCCACGCTGCTGACTCGTCAGTTCAAGGACAAAGCGGAGCGTCACCCACCAGCCCGCCACAACCACCCGTACAACCAGCCTATGATGTCCAGTATCCACCAGCAAACCGTATCTGGGATTGGCAGCAAAATCCCAATTTTGTTCCCAGCCCTCACCACTTTGATGACTCGCAAAGTGGAATTCTACCTACCTGTCCCCTTGGAACCACGGCCAATGAACTGGAATTCTTTGAATTATTCTTTGACCAGCCATTGATGGAAATTATTGTCAGGGAAAGTAATAAGTATTCTCAGTACACCATGGCAAATACGATCTTATCACCACAGTCAAGACTACACAGGTGGAAAGAGACGACTGTTGCAGAAATGTATTTGCTTTTTGCAACAATAATGCTTATGCCTCACGTCTATAAGCATAATATAAAAGCATACTGGTCCACAGATCGGCTAATTTGTACCCCATCCTTCAGTGAAATAATACCAGTGAACAGGTTTATCTTACTGTTACGTATGTTGCACTTCTCTGACAAAACCAGGCCTGACAGAAGTGACAGGTTATACAAGATTAGAAATGTTTTCATGTATCTCAAACAAAAGTTCAGGATATACTTTTATCCATTCAAGAATCTTGTAATTGACGAGTCTTTGATTTTGTTCAAAGGTAGACTGTCATTCAAGCAGTATATACCGAGCAAGAGGAACCGCTTTGGTATAAAATTGTTTGTACTCTGTGATTGTGACAGTGGCCTGGTGTTGGATATTGTTGTATACACGGGTAGTAAAACATTGAAAGATACCAAGATGTTATTGGGTATATCAGGTGACGTAGTGAGAAACATGATGGCACCTTATCTTGGTAAGGGCCATACATTATATACCGATAACTGGTACACAAGCCCATTACTCAGTGATTTCATGCGAGTGAACAAGACAGATGTGTGTGGCACAGTGCGTTCTAATCGTAAACATATGCCCAGGCTCAACGCAGGTGTTCGTGGTGATGACGTGCAGGTGTTTACTGCCAATGACATCATGGCAGTACGGTGGCATGACAAACGAGACGTCACATTGTTGACAACCATTCACCGTAATGAAATGCAAGACAGTGGCAAAGTTGATCGAGTGACTAATGAACGTATTCGAAAACCAGTGACAGTGATTGATTATACACAAAACATGCGCTTGGTTGACAAGTGTGACATGCAGATTGGTTTTGTTGACTGTGTTCGTAAGAGTTACAAGTGGTACATGAAACTTTTCTTCCATCTCATGGACATTTCAATGCTGAATGCATATAATATGTACCAAATAAAGACTGGTAACAGACCACCGTATGGTGAATTTTGTTTGTCTGTTGTCAGACAACTCATAATGAAGTACCAGGTAACAACACCTGCAATACAACATGGTCCTCGAATTCATCACAATATACCCAAGCGTTTGAGAAGAGAAGGTGATCATTTCATAATACAGCTTCCTTCAACTCAAAAGAAATTTGCTCAGAAGAGATGCATTGTCTGTGCACAAACAAAACGACGGCAACAAAGACGCAAAGACACTCGGTTTATGTGTGAGGAATGTAAGGTGCCTCTGTGCATGGTGCCTTGTTTCAAGGAGTTCCACAAGCTCCAGCAGTTCTAAAACCATGTCCAGTGATTGTAAATATGTAAATATATGATAGAACATTAGTATTATACAATATTTGTGCATGTTTATTGTAATAAACAACAGTGGTAAACAATAATATGATAATAACTTTAGTGCGGTTATTGTGTTCAATACAGTGAGTTTATATATATACATTATATACAGTATTGGTCTCTCAGGCCCCAAATGTTAGTAGGAATAGAAAAAAATTGGAAAAGAAAAGAAAAAACAACTAAAACAACAAAATAATATAATACGCGTATGTGGAATTCGTCGATGTTGCCGCCACCACATCATTTTCTACAAACTTCTTGGCACTGTATCTCGGTAAGTACTGATCAGATTCTAATTTTTTTTGTTTTATTACCTTCACAAAAATATGCTCTTTAATTCTGTAAGAAAAAATAATTTTTTTTTTTTTTTTCAAAATTTCTTGGACACTGGTGCGTGACTTCAGATTTTGGCCTTGGACCCTGAAAGGGTTAAATCTTTGTGACAACCCCAAATCCTGAAGTGTCTCTTGGTGTCGCAAAATATTAAAAAAAAAAACTTATGAAATGATAGAGAACCTTTTCCCGATGATAATGACACCAAAAGTACGAAATTTGATGGAAAACTTGCGGAATTACACTCACAAAGTTAGCACCCTCGGCGACATTTACACATCGGCGATTTCACCCACTTTGAGTCCTGTTTTCAGCCAATTCCATTGTTCCAGTCCACCAAACTCATAGCTATTTCTTTAGAACTCCATTTGTTCTATCCATTGGGTACAAGAAACCGCTCATTTACCGATTTTAACTACCCAATAAAGTGGTCAGAAATTGGCAATTTGGTCAATTTAATGCAAATTAAAAAATATGTCAGTTACAAAATAGGGCCCAGAATGAACAATGCAGACATTTCTGGCACTAAAATAGCATTTTCTCTGTTCGTCAGTCACGTCTCCAGGCTCCTGTTATAATACTCTTGCTCTCTATTTTGAATTTTTATTCACACAAAAAATAGGAGGTTTACTGTTATGCAGACTACTGCAATGTTGTAATAATTGTATAAATAATTTCAAACCATTCATGACTACATATTGGAGTGGCTAGTTGGACACTTATTGGACAATGACGTCATTTGTTTACCCTTGAACATTGGCAAAAATCAAACATTTCTGCCACTTTGAGCTCCATTTCAAGATCCTTTTGATAGGAAAACCAATATGTTTTCCATTCTATCAAATGAGACCAAGAAAATAAGAATGCAACCATAAGTACTATACGAAAATGTACCTCAAAGTCGGCGTTTTATTCCAAAAACACGGTCAGTTTTTTTTATTATGCACTGCGTGTTGCAGGATTTTTTTTTATAGTGCACACACTGACCACACAGACCCATTCTCTCACATGTGGACCTACCAGCTTTTTCCTGCTTAATTTGAAGCCGCTAGAATGTTTGAGTATATATACGTTAAACCCATTGGATCATAAGACGTATATATACAACCAAAACAGTCGAAGGGTTGATCTTCGAAGAAAACTTCCTCCATCTCTCTTCCTCCTCCTCTGAAACAATTTCCTGAGCTGTGGTCTGTTGGTGTTGCAGATGAAGGTCTTGCAGCTCTGTAGTGGTTAGCTCTTCATCGTGGTCCTCAACCACAGTGTCCAAACTCACATGCAACCCCATGGAATTCCCCAATCCCACAATAGATTCCACAACTGGCATAGGCTTCTCAGGGTCAACCCTACACCCTTCAAAATCTCTCTCTTGTACACATTCTGGCCACAATTTTCTCCAAGCACAGTTCAAAGTCCTGGAAGTCACTCCCTCCCAAGCCTTACCTATAAGGTTTACACAACTGAGGATACTGAAGTGATCTTTCCAGAACTCTCTTAGAGCCAATTCAGTGTCTGAGGTCACTTCAAAGCACTTTTGAAACACTGCTTTGGTGTACAGTTTTATGAAATTTGAAATGACCTGCTGGTCCATGGGCTGGAGGAGAGGAGTGGTATTAGGGTGCAAGAACTTTACTTTGATAAAACAAAACTCCTGCACCATTTGCTATTTCAAGTCTGGAGGATGAGCAGGAGCATTGTCCATTACCAGGAGGCACTTGAGTTCCAATTTATTTTCCAGGAGGTATTTTTTCACACTAGGGCCAATCACGTCATGGAACCAAACATGGAAAATGTCCCTTGTGGCCCATGCCTTACTGTTTGCCTTCCACATCACACGCAATTTACTCTTGATGACACTGTTTTTGTTGAATACACTGGTATTTTCAGTGATACACCAGTGAAGGTCTCACTTTGCAATCCCCACTAGCATTACTACAAAACATGAGAGTTAACCTGTCTTTCATAGGCTTGTGTCCTGGCAGTGCCTTTTCCTCCTGAGTAATGTAGGTCTTCTTTGGCATTTTCTCCCAAAAGAGGCCTGTTTCGTTATAATTGAACACTTGTTGGGGTTTAATTTTTCAGCCTCATGTACCCCTTCATTTCCTGAACTTATTTTTCAGCCGCTTTTTTGTCAGAACTGGCAGCCTCACCATGCCTTATCACAGTGTATGCCACTACGATTCTTAAATCTCTCAAACCAGTTTTTGCTGGCCTTAACCCTTTCAGGGTCCGTCCCGTAGATCTACGGCTTTACGTTCAGGGTCCAAACCGTAGATCTACGCCATGAGCTCAGCTCACTCTGATAAACTGTGAGTGGTACATTTGGGCCTAGATATGAGAGAATACATCTATGTGGTATGTGTGCACCACATAAAACAGATCCTTCAGCACACTGTGTATAATGAGAGAAAAAAACTTAAATCATGATTTTTCGATTAAAACAGCAACTTTGCAGTGTTTTTTCGTATGTTTTTTATAGTTGTATTTGCGATTTCTTGGTCTCATTTGATAGAATGGAAGACATATTACAGAAATAGAGATGATTTTGATTGGTTTTAGCACTGGAAATGGCTTGAAACTGAGCTCAAAGTAGCGGAAATGTTAAATTTTTGCCGATATTCAAGAGTAAACAAACGACCTCACACGTCTAATACACGTCAGCTGGTGGGTCTAATATACATTCACAAATATGGTGATGATATTTATACAATTATTACAGTATTGCATAACAGTAAATCTTCTATTTCTTGGTGTGAATAAAAATTCATTATGTGAATAAAAAATCAAAATGGAATTTATTTGTAAAGCCTCGAAACATAACTAATGAACAGAGGAAACGTTAGTTTAGTGCCAGGAATGCCTACATTGTTTATTCTGGACCCTATTTTGAAATTGGAATATTTTGAACTTTGTGTTAAATTGGCCAAATTAACAATTTCCGATCACTTTATTTTGTAGTTGAAACAGTTGACTTGGTGATTTCTTGTGCTCAATCGATAGAATAGAAGTAATACTAGTGAAATAGCTAAGAATTTGGTTGATTGGAATAATGTAATTGGCCTAAAATGGGAGTCAAAGTCGGCAAAATCGCCGATTCGTAAATGTCGCTGACACATCAAAATTCACGAGAGCATAATTTCGTCAATTTTCCACCAAATTTCGTACTTTTTGTTTTATTACCTTCACAAAAAGATTCTCTACGATTTCATAAGAAAAAATAACAATTTTTTTTTTTTGAAAATTCTTGGACACTGGTGCGTGACTCCAGATTTGGGCCTTGGACCCTGAAAGGGTTAAATTCACCAATATGAGCACTAGTTCCAGGCATTTTCTTTACAAGATCATCATGCAGCTGCCTTGCCTTTTCACATGTTATTGACTGCATGACACTGTCTCCTGATACGTAATTGTTTCTCGTTGATCCACACCAACAGCAAAGTCTCCACATCTTACAGTATTTGCGATCTCTGTTTTGTAAGCATATTTCCAACTTTCGCAACAGCAGCTTCCTTGATTGCCTTTTTGTTGGCCCTGATAGTAGCGATGGTTGTATGGGGTTTGTTATACAACCTGGCCAGCTCGGCGACACACAATCCACTTTCATATTTTGCAGTGATCTCTCTCTTGAATTCTGTAGTGTTTCTCACTCTCGTAACAAAGGGCTGGCACTAGAAGCTTTCTTTGGGCCCATGGTGGCTTATTTAGCAGTTACAAGCACTAAAAAGAATGGAATAATACAAAATGCATCGTATGAACGTGTGGGATCATCCTCAGTGGCTGATAAACAATGGCACACTGGCTGTACATAGAGTGTCGGGGCTGCTCAGGCTGCGCGGACACATTCCAGACGAATGACTTATACCGAGTTCAGTGACATTCACAGAGCCAATGTTTTGATGCAAAAATGTTACTTATTCCAGTGATGACTATATCCAGGAGTCCACTGTATTATCATTATGCAGTAGTCTGAATAACAGTAAATCTTCTATTTTTTGTGTGAATAAAAATTCAAAATGAGAAGCAAGCTTAAATACAGTGGACCCCTGCATAACGATATTAATCCGTTCCTGAGAGCTCATTGTTATGCGAAATTATCGTTATGCGAATGAATTTTCCCCATAAGAAATAATGGAAATCAAATTAATCCGTGCAAGACACCCCAAAGTATGAAAAAAAAAATTTTACCACATGAAATATTAATTTTAATACACACAAACTGAAAAGGCATGCACAGTTACATGACACTTACCTTTATTGAAGATCTGGTGATGATTGATGGGATGGGAGGAGGAGAGAGTCTTAGTGTTTAAAAGGGGAATCCCCTTCAATTAAGACTTGAGGTGTCAAGTCCTTTTCTGGGGTTACTTCCCTTCTTCTTTTAATGCCACTAGGACCAGCTTCAGAGTCATTGGACTTCTGTCGCACAACATATCTGTCCATAGTGGCCTGTACCTCTCGTTCCTTTATGACTTTCCTAAAGTGTTTCACAACAGTGTCAGTGTAATAGTCACCAGCACGGCTTGCAATAGCTGTGTTAGGGTGATTGTCATCAAAAAAGGTTTGCACTTTAAGCCACATTCCACACATTTCCTTAATCTTTGAAGTAGGCAACTTCTTCAATTTCTCTCTCCCCTCCTCTGAACCAGTTTCCTCAGGTCTGGCCTCTTGCTGTTGAAGTTGATCTAGCAGCTCATCAGTGGTTAGTTCTTCATTGTCCTCCTCCACCAACTCTTCCACATCATCCCCACTAACCTCCAACCCCAAGGACTTTCCCAATGCCACAATGGGTTCCTCAACTGGCATAGGATTCCCAGGGTTAGCCTCAAACCCTTCAAAATCCCTTTGGTCTACACATTCTGGCCACAGTTTCTTCCAAGCAGAGTTCAAGGTCCTCTTAGTCACTCCCTCCCAAGCCTTACCTATAAGGTTTACACAATTGAGGATATTAAAGTGATCTTTCCAAAACTCTCTTAGTCAATTGAGTTTCTGAGGTCACTACAAAGCACCTTTCAAACAGAGCTTTTGTGTACAGTTTTTTGAAGTTTGCAATAACCTGCTGGTCCATGGGCTGCAGGAGAGGAGTGGTATTAGGAGGCAAAAACTTCACCTTAATGAAGCTCATGTCCCCATAAAGTCGCTCTGCCACGTCTGTAGGATGACCAGGGGCATTGTCTAACACCAGGAGGCACTTAAGGTCTAATTTCTTTTCAGTTAGATAATCTTTCACATTGGGGGCAAATGCATGATGTAACCAGTCATAGAAAAAGTCCCTAGTGACCCATGCCTTACTGTTTGCCCTCCACAGCACACACAAATTAGCCTTGAGGATATTCTTTTGCCTGAACGCTCTGGAAGTTTCTGAGTGATACACTAATAAAGGCTTAACTTTGCAATCACCACTAGCATTGGAACACATCAACAGAGTAAGCCTGTCTTTCATAGGCTTATGTCCTGGGAGTGCCTTTTCCTCCTGAGTAATGTAGGTCCTGCTTGGCATTTTCTTCCAAAACAGACCTGTTTCATCACAATTAAACACTTGTTCAGGTTTCAGTCCTTCACTGTCTATGTACTCCTTGAATTCCTGCACATATTTTTCAGCTGCTTTGTGGTCCGAACTGGCAGCCTCACCATGCCTTATCACACTATGTATACCACTACGCTTCTTAAATCTCTCAAACCAACCTTTGCTGGCCTTAAATTCACTCACTTCATCACTAGTTGCAGGCATTTTTTTAATTAAATCCTGATGCAACTTCCTAGCCTTTTCACTTATGATCACTTGAGAGATGCTAACTCCTGCTATCTGTTTTTCATTTATCCATACCAATAAGAGTCTCTCAACATCTTCCATCACTTGCGATCTCTGTTTCGAAAGCACAGTTGAACCTTTGGCAAGAACAGCTTCCTTGATTGCCGTTTTGTTGGACACAATAGTAGCGATGGTTGATTGGGGTTTACTATACAACCTGGCCAGCTCGGAGACACGCACTCCACTTTCATACTTAGCAATGATCTCTTTCTTCATCTCTATAGTAATTCTCACCCTTATTCCTGTAGGGTTGGCACTAGAAGCTTTCTTGGGGCCCATGGTCACTTAGTTTGCAGATAAAATCACCAAAAACACTGTAATAATACGAAATGTTCCGATTGTATGCTTGGATGTTACCGCGGAGGCTGGCTGGTAAACAATGCCACCGGCTGAACACGTGAGGCTGGCTCAGGCTGCACATTAGACGCGTCTCGGACAAATAGCGTTGAGCGGGTTTTTTAGCGGTATGCGAGGCAAAATCTTAGCGATAAAATGTATCGGTATGCGGATTTAACGTTATGTGATGCCAACGGTATGCGGGGGTCCACTGTATATATAGCGGCCTGGAGATGTGAGTAATGAACAGAGAAAATGTTATTTTAGTGCCAGGAATGTCTACATTATTTATTCTGGACCCTATTTTGAAATTGGCATTGCTTGAATTTTGTGTGAAATTGGCTAAATTAGTACAGTAGTTCTCCACTGGAACCTAACGTTCCAGGCTACTGCCGGAAAGCGGACATCACTTGAAAGCAGAAAACCATGTTTTTCCATTTACAACTGCATATAAATGCCAGATAACAAGTTTACACCAATATATATTATGTTAGCAATAGAAGTAGGCATTAAAAAACAATGAAAAGTAAAATTCACACACAGTACACTCATTACTTGCCTCAGAATATTTGTCGTCTTAATGTAGGGTGTGACGTGAATAGTATTTATTATAAGAAGTCAGGTATGGTAGGTATGGAAGCTCTCCTGGCCAGCCCACCCACACATATACTACATACATTTAACCCTTTCAGGGTCGACAGGCCCTCTCAGAGACTTGTTCTCAGGGTTGGCCAAATTTCAAAAAAATATATATATATTTTCTTATGAAAAGATAGAGAATCTTTTCCCGATCATAATGACACCAAAAGTATGAAATTTGATGGAAAACTTTCGGAATTATGCCCTCGCGAAGTTGGCGGTCTCGACGATGTTTATGCATCGGCGATTTTGCCCACTTTGAGCCCTATTTTCGGCCAATTCCAGTGTGCTTGTCGACAAAAATCATAACTATTTCGCTAGAACTCCATTTTTTCTATCGAGTGAGTACAAGAAACCACCCATTTACCGATTTGAACTATCCAATACAGTGGTCAGAATTTAGCAATTTTGCCAATTTCACACAAATTTCAAAAGATGCCAATTTTCAAATAGGGTCCAGAATAAACAAGAAAGACATTCCTGGCACTAAAATAACATTTCCTCTGTTCATTAGTCACGTCCCCATGCCCCTGTTACATTCTTTTGCTGTCCACTTTGAATTTTTATTCTCACAAAAAATAGAAGATTTACTGTTATGCAGACTACTGCATTGGTGTAGAAATAGTATAAATAATATCAGCGCACTTGTGAAAGAATATTAGACTCACCAGTTGACATGTATTGAACACATAGCATGATTTGTTTACTTTTGAGCTTTGGTAAAAATCAAACATTTCTGCCACCTTGAGCTCAATTTCAAGGTACTTTTCTTTGTAAAACCAGTCAGAATCATCTCAATTTCTGTAATATGTCTTCCATTCTATAAAATGAGACCAGGAAAACTAGAATACAACAATAAATACCATACAAAAATACAGCGCAAAATCGCTGTTTTAATCCAAAAACAGTCAGTTTTTTTTTTCCTCATTACGCACTGTGCTGCAGGATTTTTTTTATACTGCGCGCACTGACCACATAGACCCATTCTTTCATGTGTAGGCCTACCAGCTTTCTCTCACTAGATTTGAGGGCGCTAGAATTTAGGCGTACTAGTACGTCAAAAACCCTGGCTCGTAAGCCGTACTAGTACGACTGAAACCCTGAAAGGGTTAAAGCACCCTAGAATGATAATATGCATGTACAGTACACTCATTACTTACCTTAACATATTTGTAGCCGTACCTTAAACTATTTGTAGTCTTAATGTAGGGTGAGAGGTGAGTAAATGAGATAAAAATGAATGTACAAGAGAGAGAGAGAAAAAGTAAATGAGAGAGGACAGAGCCGCAGAATATGTAAACAATCAGACGAACGTGTCTGGATATGGCTGATACACATTCATTTCCACGTCTGTGAAGTATATACAGTGGAGCCTCAAATTTCAAACTTAATCCATTCCAGGAGCCAGTTCTAAACTCGAAAAGTTTGAAAAGCGAAGCAATATTTCCCATAAGAAATAATGGATATACAATTAATCCGTTCCAGAAACCCAAAAATATTCACAAAAAAAAAAAAAAAATGTTTATAGAGATGAACCCTTTCAGGGTCGACAGGCCCTCTCAGAGACTTGTTCTCAGGGTCACCCAAATTTAAAAAAAAAAAAAATTATTTTTTCTTATGAAAAGATAAAGAATCTTTTCTCGATCATAATGACACCAAAAGTATGAAATTTGAATGAAAACTTATGGAATTATGCTCTCGCGAAGTTAGTGGTCTCGATGATGTTTACGCATCGGCGATTTTGCCCACTTTGAGCCCTTTTTTCGGCCAATTTCAGTGTACTAGTCGACAAAAATCATAACTATTTTGTTAGAACTCCATTTTTTCTATCGAATGAGTGCAAGAAACCACCCATTTACCAATTTCAACTATCCAATAAAGTGGTCAGAATTTAGCAATTTTGCCAATTTCACACAAATTTCAAAAGATGCCAATTTCCGAATAGGGTCCAGAATAAACAAGAAAGACATTCCTGGCACTAAAATAACATTTCCTCTGTTCATTAGTCACGTCCCCATGCCCCTCTTACATTCTTTTGCTGTCCACTTTGAATTTTTATTCTCACAAAAAATAGAAGATTTACTGTTATGCAAACTACTGCATTAGTTTAGAAATGGTATAAATAATATCAGCGCACTTGTGAAGGAATAGTATTAGACTCACCAGTTGACATGTATTGGACACTTGGCATGATTTGTTTACTTTTGAACTTTGGTAAAAATCGAACATTTCTGCTACTTTGAGCTCAATTTCAAGGTACTTTTCATTGTAAAACCAGTCAAAATCATCTCAATTTCTGTATTATGTCTTCCATTTTATAAAATGAGACCAGGAAAACTAGAATACAACAGTAACTACCATACGAAAATACAGTGCAAAGTCGCTGTTTTAATCCAAAAACACAGTCAAAGTTTTTTTTTCTCATTACGCACTGTGTGCTGCAGGATTTTTTTATACTGCACACACTGACCACAGACCCATTCTCACATATGTAGGCCTACCAGCTTTCTCTCACTAGATTTGAGGGCGCTAGAATTTAGGCATACTAGGACGTCAAAAACCCTGGTGCACAAGCCATACTAGTACGTCTGAAACCCTGAAAGGGTTAATCTTTGAATCGGCATGCAACTTCCTTGCCTTTTCACAAATAATCGTCTCTGAAACACTATCACCTGCCATCACCACATCTTTGGTGTTTCTCACTTTATTTACTACAGGGGTACTACTAGCAAGTTTCTTTGGACCCATGGTAGCCTATTTCACAGTCCCACAAGCACTGAACACAATGAATTAATCATAAAATGTTTGAATGAGGGCTCAGGTTAGTGTTCACTCAAGCATCAACAAAGCCAGACTGGCTCACAGCGCCTGCGCAAGGACGCAGTCAGAGCAGGCTGGCGGACAGGTCCGGTACCCGGTGGTTCGAAAATAGGGGCGAGTTCAATAATAGGGACAAAGTTGGTTCGAAAAAAGAGGTCGATTTTCGAAGAGTTCAACAGGCGATACGTTCAGAATTTGAGGTTCCACTGTATCATAATACAAACACCGTACATTGTGTACGAGTTGTCTCCACGTTGACTGACTGACTGACTTTATTGACTTACTGATTGACATACTGATTTACTGACTTCGACTTTTTCACTGAAGAGGGCCCTGACAGTGGTCTGAAATGGTGTCTAGAGCAGCTGATCCTTTACTGTCAGCTGTATAATGTACTGCAGGGTAAAATAGAACAGAAATCCATTACAGAATTTATGCACACTCCAGTACAATCATTGACTTCAATATCAGAACTTCTACCATCCACTTCAGTCCAGTAGGGCCACAGAATGACTCTCCAGTCTTCACAATCATCGACAAACACGAGCACCCATAATTTAACCCTTTGACCGTTGCAACCCCCAATCCTGAGGTGTCTCCTGGTGTTGCAAAATTTAAAAAAAAAAATTATTTTTTCTTATGAAATGATAGAGAATCTTTTCCCGATTGTAATGACACAAAAAAAAAAAACGAAATTTGATGGAAAACTGACGGAATTATAATCTTGCGAAGTTAGCGACCTCGGCGCTGTTTACAAATCGGCGATTTCGCCCACTCTGAGCCCTATTTTCGGCTAATTCCCTTGTTCCAGTCGCCCAAACTCATAGCTATTTCTTTAGAACTCCATTTTTTCTATTGACTGAGTACAAGAAACTGCCCATTTACCGATTTCAACTAGGTATATTTCTACACCATAGGAAGGTTAGCATAGGCACCACTGTGACCACAAATGCAAGTTTTTAGAGACGAAGCTTCAGCTAGCGTGGCCGTGACGAACTCTAGCTCAAGTCCCCTCAATGCCGTCAACATGACTCACGAAATCATAATGACACGATTGAAACAAACCATACCATGGGTGGGATTTTAACCCGCGGTCAGAGAGTCTCAAAACTCCAGAGCCGTCGCATTAGCCACTGGACTCACAATTTCGTGAGTCATGTTAACGGCATTGAGGCGACTTGAGCTAGAGTTCGTCACTGCCACGCTAGCTGGAGATTCGTCTGTAAAAACTTGCATTTGTGGTCACAGTGGTGCCTATGCTAACCTTCCTATGGTGTAAAAATATACCTAGTTGGACGAATCTTATTGTGGCTAGCTGGTTCAGTGACTAACGCAATGGTCTGGTATTTTGAGACTCTCTGACCGCGGGTTCAAATCCTGCCTGTGGCATGGTTTGTTTGCAATCGTGTCATTACGATTTCGTGAGTCATGTACCTGCATGCCAGCACACTGTAAATTTATTTACATACAGGTACACATTGTATAATTATCAGAGTATATATAAAATAACTTTAAAACACTTAAAATTTTGTAAAGTTTCTGGACATAATGGAGTCATGCTCACGGAGAATGTAAGCAAACCAGGTGGTCCACAGTGACTGTATGAGAAAGTCGGGGGGGGGGGGAGGCGTTTGGAGTTTTGGTCGTAATTTGAAATGTCCGTATTAGCGGAACACCATAAAGCAGGGCCCTACTGTAATTTCTGATCACTTTATTGGGTAGTTGTAATAGGTAAATGGGTAGGTTCTTGTACTAAATTGATAGAATAAATGGAGTTCTAGCTAAACAGTTAGGAGTTTAGTTGACTGGACAATGGAATTGGTCCAAAATTGGGTTCAAAGTGGGCGAAATCGCCGATGCGTAAATATAGTTGGGACCGCTAAATTCACGAGAGCGTAATTCCATAAGTTTTCCATCAAATTTCATGCTTTTGGTTTCATTACCTTTAGAAAAAGATTCTCTGTCATTTCATAAGAAAAAAAAAATTTTTTTTTTTAAATTTTTCGACCCTGGGAGCAAGTTCGCAAGCAGAGATCTCAAACCTCAAAGGGTTAAAATCAATAAATGTTATATAGAATATATTTATATGTTAATCAGTTCTCTTGTGTTCCTCTTAATTCCCAAATTTGTAATGACCACTTAGAGACCGTATATATAAGTAATTGGTTATTGCCTTATTAGTCTTAAGATAGGGTTTAAAAAAAAATAATGCCCTATTTTATAGGGTATGAAACTCTACCCAGTTTGCAAAATTGGTAAAATGTACAATGTTCTAGTTGACATCAGATTAATGATAAAGGGCTAGATAATCTTTGATCAATAAACTTTTGAGTGAAATGTCAATAGATTGCATAATAAAAAAAAGTGTTTTTTTTTTTTAAGGATTTTTTGGGGGAAAAAGAACGGTAAAGAATATTGCAAATCCCCATTATCATTGTGTAGAGCCATCATTCCTCAATAATGTGTGCAAAAATCATAACATTCTGTCAAATAATTTTCACAAAATGCTAGTCGAAGAAGACAAGTTCTATATTCTGTAAAGCTCTGCAGACACAGCATGCCAGACATCAGCAGAGGATGCATCTCCACTCTTGACTGCAGCCCACAGGCGACTGAGCAGCTCTCACTCTGAGCACTAGCATGGGGTCCACAGACAAGATGCCATGTTGTGTATTTGGAGAGAAACAATCATGAAAATCAATTTTTGGAGTAAAAAAAAAAAAAACATGAATTGGCATCATGCCCTCTTGATAGCAAGAGCCAAAAATTTACATTTTTGGAAAAAGATAATTAGAAATATGATAGAAACAAGCTAATTGTACCAACATAATGCCAGAATTATGCACTATTTTTCAGTAAGAAATAAAAAATTCTTCATTTTTTCTTATGTATCGAGCCCTCACCACCTAAGACTCCACAAGGGGTAGGACCAAAAAATGCAGGGGATGAAAAACTAACTTACAGAACACACTTAGGTAGAAGAAGGGTAAATAAAGAAAAAGGAAGAAAATGGCAATGGAGAAGAGGTAGGGAAAGGATTATGTTAAATCACACGTGTCCTGAAGTTTGGAACATTTGACAATGTAATGAGAAAGGAAGGCATGTACAGAGACAAGGCCAGGACTAAGATTAATACAGTGGAACCTCGGTTTTCGTTTGCCCTGGTTTTTGTCAAATTCGGTTTTTGATGACTTTTTTCATCAGAATTTTGTCCAAGTTTTTGTTCACCTTGGTTTTTGTCGACTTGACAGTGGTCCGCAGTACCGAACGTGTTTGCCTGCGCCCACACAAAGCATCCCCCGCATTCTGAGTCAGTCTGGCTTTGTTTTTCATCGGTAGAGGGTGGAAGTGATGGTGGTAGAGATAACCTCTTTTCCCTCTCCCCTCCTAGCCGTCTTCCATACACCAACAAGTTTTCAGTAAAGGTGAAAGTGATGTTAAATGTTCATTTATCCATTTCATTAGTCCTTTATATTTATTTCTCATTGTTATCTGTATGTAAAACTATAGTTATTCTCTCTAAAAGGTATTTTTTATTAATACTTTTGGGTGTCTGGAACGGATTAATTGGATTTACATTATTTCTTATAGGAAATATTGCTTCAGTTTTCATCGAATTTGGTTTTCGTCAGACTTTCTAGAACGAATTAATGACGAAAACTGAGGTTCCACTGGTACAGGTCGGCCATCACTAATCCAGCATCATTGGGACCTGTAGTGTGCTGGATTAGTGAGTTTGCCGGATTACAGAGTGGTTAGGTTAGAATTCACTTAATTAACCAATCAATAGAGAGACTTTCTGCTGCATGTTCCTCATTTTCATCACTGCTTTCTCCTCCACTGGCTTGCTGCTGTGGATTTACAACTATCTGCGCAATAATTTGAAATTATGCTAGCCGAAATTAGTGCTGGATTACTGATGGAACCGGATAGCTGATTACCGGATTAGTGATGGCTGACCTGTATAAGGAAAGTTGTGTATAAGAGATACTTCAGCAAGATGGTGACAATGAAAGCTAGAAGTAGGGCAGACAGTTTTAGCAGAGGACCAGTCAGTAGGATGACTATGATCTCTAGCATGACAGAAGAGAGCGATATTGGTGTTGGCAAGTCTAACACTTCTTTTGTGTTCTTTGAGTCTGTCAGAAAGAGAATGGCTAGTCTCTCCAGGGTATTGGAGAGAATAAGAGGAGCATGAAATAGAGTAGACACTTGGGGCATCTATACTGGGAGAAGAGGTATGAACTAGATTACTGTGGAGGGTGTTAGTCTGGCAGAAAGTAAGTTTAATATCTAAATATTGGAGAGAGTTGTTAAGATTAGAACGACTGGAAATATAGAGAAGGCAGAGAACGGGATTTCACAGGAGTAAAAGGAGTTTGGGAGAGAAGAAAGTCCATTTAGCACATTATAAGGCAGAGTTTATGAAATTGGAAGCATCCTTTATACATAGCTTTGCATGTATGAATCTTAGTCGTGACTTTGTAGATACTTTCCTTTCTCGTTACATTGTCGAAAGCTCCAAATTTCAGAACACAGGTGACTTAACCTAATCCTTTCTTCTCCTCCTCTTCTGTTTGTCACTTTTTCTACATTTTCCTTTCTTATGCCTAAATGTGTTCTGCAAGTCAGTTTTTTCTCCCCCTGCATTTTTGGTCCTACCTCTTGGGGGCCCTTAGCTCTCCTGCAGTGCTCCTTTTTCTTGTCCTTAGACTGACCCCACTCCTCTACTACTGCTATTACCTTGACTATTTCCTTCCTTCATCCTTCACTCTCCTTTCTCTCTTGAGCCACTAATCTACTCTCCCTACTTTCTAATACTACTTCCATTACCTACCTACCACTACTTCTTCCTCTCTTGCTCCTGTCCTTGTCCTGCACACTTATATATAGTGGCTACCTCACTTTTTCTGTTAGTGTGACTTTGCAAATGGTCCAAGTTGGACCGAATCGTGGTTGTAAGCTCCTCTCTTCTATGTGTGGGTTATTTGTGTACAGCCTCTCCCCACTTAATGACGAAGTTAGGGGCCTAAGACTCTTTGTCGCTAATCTAGGAATTGCCCCTTACTGACACTTCAAAAGTGTCACCACCGAAAATTAAAACATTCAGTTTTATGTTTGCTGGGAAATTCCTTTCAATCTGTTTATTATTAACTGTAATACAACATGAAATAGTTCAGTGACTTCCGAGATATTCCAGGAAATGGATGCATAGCTGATTAATTGGGATTTTTTTTTTTCGATAAAATCACACTTTTTTCAGTCTTTGCATGGGGTAAGAGTGATCTTCTATAGTTACCCTTCAGGCACGTGACGTTTTTCTGTAATGGTCGTGGTAATTTTTGTTGTTGTATTCCTCCCCACACCTCTCTAATGTCAGTTTTTATTGATTTGGGCATCTTTATCATGCTTCTATGTTACTTATGTTATGCCTAATATTATTCTAGAATAAATGTGATAGGTAGATAACCTTTATTGATAGTAATAGTATAATTATACAATATTTTGTAGTGCCATGAGCTTACATGTCCGAACACCACAGTGAAGCATGAGTTACTGAGACTACTCGCGCCTTCTCCCTCTCTCTCATATAGCCCAGCACACCCTCCAGTACCTCTCCATATATGTCAGTTTTTATTAATTTGGGTGTCTTTATCATGTTTATACTGCCTAGTTATTGTGGCTTGAAATCCTGTCGATGCTTTCACTGCCTCTTTCACTCTATCTTTATCCTTCAAGATACATGGAAATGGTGGAATGCACCAGCTTCAAGTCATCGGCTATCACTTGCACTTTCTTACCAGCTTCATACTCGTATATAATCTTCATTTTCACCTCAAGATCGAGACCCTTCCTTTGTTTCTTGGCGCTTCCTTCGGGTGAAGGCAAGATCTTCCTTTTTGCCGACATCTTGTACTATGGGATGCACAATAAAGTGCAAATTTGTAGAAATATGTAGTCTTAGAGACAGTGAAAGCTAATGTACTGAGTGGCTGTAGGAAGGAGTCTGAGATACTTGACGCTGAGACGCTGTGCTGCCTGTTTCCATCACCCAAGTTCTTGTATGGCACAAAAAAAAAAAAAAAGACTAGTGGGAGAACCTGAATGATTAAATTCACTGAACATGTTTATGGTAATAATAATAATAATCTTTCTTTCAACACACCGGCCGTATCCCACCAAGGCGGGGTGGCCCAAAAGGAAAAACGAAAGTTTCTCCTTTTACATTTAGTAATATATACAGGAGAAGGGGTTACTAGCCCCTTGCTCCCGGCATTTTAGTTGCCTCTTACAACACGCATGGCTTACGGAGGAAGAATTTTGTTCCACTTCCCCATGGAGATAAGAGGAAACAAACAAGAACAAGAACTAGAAAGAAAATAGAAGAAAACCCAGAGGGGTATGTATATATATGCTTGTACATGTATGTGTAGTGTGACCTAAGTGTAAGTAGAAGTAGCAAGACGTACCTGAAATCTTGTATGTTTATGAGACAGAAGAAAGACACCAGCAATCCTACCATCATGTAAAACAAATACAGTGGACCCCCGCATAACGATATTAATCCATTCATGAGAGCTCATTGTTATGCGAAATTATCGTTATGCGAATGAATTTTCCCCATAAGAAATAATGGAAATCAAATTAATCCGTGCAAGACACCCAAAAGTATGAAAAAAAAAAATTTTACCACATGAAATATACATTTTCCTACACACAAAGAGAAGGATACATGCACAATAGTAGAGTAGTACATGCACAGTATATATTGTGCATGTACTACTGTACTAAATGAAGAATAAATGACACCTTTATTGAAGATGCAGCAATGACTGATGAGACACTGTGTCCTGGGAGTGCCTTTTCCTCCTGAGTACTGTAGGTCCTGTTTGGCATTTTCTTCCAGAACAGGCCTTATCACACTGTGTATGCCACTACGATTCTTAAATCTCTCAAACCAACCTTTGGTGGCTTTAAATTCACCATTATGAGCACTAGTTCCAGGCGTTTTTCCCTGTTCACCTGGGTGTTAGTCGACTGGTGTGGGTTGCATCCTGGGAGACAAGATTGAGGACCCCAATGGAAATAAGTTAGAGAGTCCTCGATGATGCACTGACTTTCTTGGGTTATCCTGGGTGGCTAACCCTCCTGGGCTAATCGTTTCTCGGTAATTGTTTCACGTTAAGCCACACCAACAACACACTCTCCACATCTTCGAGTAATACAGCTGATGGTGGTGCAGCAACAACAGCTGTGGTGCAGCTGACCATGGTGCAGCAGCAGCTGTGGTGCAGCAACAGCTGACCATGGTGCAGCTGTGGTGCAGCAACAGCTGACTGGTCCAATTTATCAGCTGACCATGGTGCAGCAGCAGCTGACTGTGGTACGATAGTATTTATCACCCTTTTTACCACAGGGTTGGCACTAGAAGCTTTCTTTGGGCCCATGGTGGCTTATTTAGCAGTTACAAGCACTATAAATAATGGAATAATACAAAATGTATCGAATGTATGCATGCAACCGGCCACCCTGGCTTGTAAACAATGACGGCAAGGCAGGCGCTCAGGCTGGACGGACAGATTCGGGACGAGTCATGTTCAGAAACAGCTGATGGTGCAACAGCAGCTGACCGTGGTGCAGCAGCAGCTGACTGATCCAGCAACAGCTGACTGGTCCAGCAACAGCTGACTGGTCCAGCAACAGCTGACTGATCCAGCAACAGCTGACTGGTCCAGCAACAGCTGACTGATCCAGCAACAGCTGACTGGTCCAGCAACAGCTGACTGATCCAGCAACAGCTGACTGGTCCAGCAACAGCTGACTGATCCAGCAACAGCTGACTGATCCAGCAACAGCTGAGTGGTCCAGCAACAGCTGACTGGTCCAGCAACAGCTGACTGATCAAGCAACAGCTGACTGATCCAGAAACAGCTGACTGGTCCAGCAACAGCTGACTGATCCAGCAACAGCTGACTGGTCCAGCAACAGCTGACTGATCCAGCAACAGCTGACTGGTCCAGCAACAGCTGACTGATCCAGCAACAGCTGACTGATCCAGCAACAGCTGACTGATCCAGCAACAGCTGACTGATCCAGCAACAGCTGACTGGTCCAGCAACAGCTGACTGGTCCAGCAACAGCTGACTGATCCAGCAACAGCTGACTGATCCAGCAACAGCTGATCGTGGTGCAGCAGCAGCTAGCTGATCCAGCAACAGCTGATCGTGGTGCAGCAGCAGCTGACTGATCCAGCAACAGCTGATCGTGGTGCAGCAGCAGCTGACTGATTCAGCAACAGCTGACTGGTCCAACAACAGCTGACTGGTCCAGCAACAGCTGATCGAGGTGCAGCAGCAGCTGACTGTGGTATGATAGTATTTCTCACCCTTCTTACCACTGGGTTAGCCCTAGAGGCTTTTTTGGGGCCCATGGTCACTTATTTTGCAGATGAAATCACCAAAAACGCTGTAATAATACGAAATGTTCCGATTGTATGCTTGGATGTTACCGCGGAGGCTGGCTTGTAAACAATGCCACCGGCGGAACATGTGAAGCTGGCTCAGGCCGCACATTAGAAGCGTCTCGGACGAATAGCATTGAGCGAGTTTTTTAGCGGTATGTGAGGCAAAATTTTAGTGATAAAATGTATCGGTATGTGGATTTAATAACGTTATGTGATGCCAACGGTATGCGAGGGTCCACTGTACCGGCTTGCGTTTTACACTCACTTGGCAGGACGGTAGTACCTCCCTGGGTGGTTGCTGTCTACCAACCTACTACCTAGGAATAATAATAATAATCATAATAAATAATCATGATAAATAATAATCATAAATAATCACTCTGGAGCGGTTTAAATGTATACATTTGGTAGCTGACATTTAAACCACTCCAGAGCAATTGTTATTATTACATATTATTAGTTTTGAACATCGGCAAAAATCAAACATTTCCCCTACTTCGAACTCCATTTCAAGGTTCTTAGTAAAACCAATCAAAATCACCTCTATTTCTATAATATGTTTTCCATTCTACCAAATGAGACCAAGAAAACAAGAGTACAACCATAAAACTGTACGAAAATAGACCACAAAGTCAGCATTTTAATTTAAAAAAACGGTCGGAGTTTTTTTTTCTCATTATGCACTGCGTACTGCTTTTTTTTTTTATGTGGTGCACACTGACCACACAGACCCATTCTCTCACATGTGGGCCTACCAGCTTTCTTCCGCTTGATTTGAAGCTGCTAGAATTATTGAGTATACAGTGGACCCTCGACCAGCGATGGCATCGATTAATGATAAATCTGACTAGCGATACATTTTATCGCAAAAATTTTGCCTCGATTAGCGCTAAAAAACTCGACCAACACTATCCCTTCCGTCTGAGACGCGTCCACTTCTGGCCAGTGTTTACAAGCCAGCCAGCCACCGCGGTCGCTTCCAAGCATACAATCGGAACATTTCATATTATCACAGCCTTTTTAGTGATTGCACCTGCAAAATAAGTCACCATGGGCCCCAAGAAAGCTTCTAGTGCCAACCCTACAGCAAAAAGGGTGAGAATTACTATGGATATGAAGAAAGACATCATTGCTAAGTATGAAAGTGGAGTGCATGTCTCCGAGCTGACCAGGCTGTACACAAAACCCCAATCAACCATCGCTACTATTGTGGCCAAGAAAACGGCAATCAAGGAAGCTGTTCTTGCCAAAGGTGCAACTATGTTTTCGAAACTGAGATCGCAAGTGATAGAAGATGTTGAGAGACTGTTATTGGTATGGATAAACGAAAAACAGATAGCAGGAGATAGAATCTCTCTCAAGCGATCATATGTGAAAAGGCTAGGAAGTTGCATGAGGATTTAATTAGAAAAATGCCAGCAACTAGTGGTGATATGAGTGAATTTAAGGCCAGCAAAGGTTGGTTTGAGAGATTTAAGAATCGTAGTGGCATACATAGTGTGATAAGGCATGGTGAGGCTGCCAGTTTGGACCAAAAAGCAGCTGAAAAATATGTGCAGGAATTCAAGGAGTACATAGTGAAGGACTGAAACCTGAACAAGTGTTTAATGGTGACACTGACAATGTTGTGAAACACGTTAGGAATGTCATAAAGGAACGGGAGGTACAGGCCTCTATGGGCAGATATGTTGTGCGACAGAGGTCCAGTGACTCTCAAGCTGGTCCTAGTGGCATTAAAAGAAGGGAAGTAACCCCGAAAAAGGACTTGCCACCTCAAGTCCTAATGGAAGGGGATTCCCCTTCTAAACACTAAGACCATCAACACACTCCCCTCTTCCCATCCCATCAATCATCACCAGATCTTCAATAAAGGTAAGTGTCATGTAACTGTGCATGTCTTCTTCAGTTTGTGTGTATTAAAATTAATATTTCATGTGTTAAAATTTTTTTTTTCAATACTTTTGGGTGTCTTGCACGGATTAATTTGATTTCTATTATTTCTTATGGTTAAAATTAACTTGACTAACGATGAGCTCTCAGGAACGGATTAATAGCGTTAGTCGAGGGTCCACTGTATATACGTCTGAAACACTGGCTCGTAAGACGTATATGTACGACCAAAACAGTCAAAGGGTTAAAGCCGCTAGAATTTATGAGTATATATATACATCAAAAACAGTGGCTCGTAAGACGTATATATACGACCGAAATGGTCAAAGGGTTAATGTATGACACTTCTCTGACCCAGCAACACCATGGAATCTAGGTTCAGAGGATGTCTTCTGCAGTTGTATTGGAAACCTGTTTCCACTAGTGGGTCATGCCCACCTGTTTTGTCATCAACAACTGCACACTTTTTCTAGCTTCAATATGTGAAGTTCCATCCTCATGTCTTTGCTTTAGATAGATCAAGGCTAAAGGACTGGACACCTTAAAATTACCTCACCACCTCTTTCACTGTCTCCAGTATAAATGTTACTTCTGTGTTTTACTGAAAAAGTGTGCTGCACAGGTGAAAAATAATGCACATGTCTTATTCATTATATCCTTTGCTGTTGATAGAAACAAAATGCCCTTTGCTGTTTTAACATCCAAGACACCTGTTGCTGCTGGAGCATACTGTACAGTAGGGGTGGTACATACTGTACAACAGGAGTGGCATATGCTGTACAGCAGGGATGGCACATACTTTATAACAGGAGTGGCACATTCTGTACAACAGGAGTGGCACATACTGTACAACATGAGTGGCCCATACTGTACAACAGGAGTGGCACATACTGTACAACAGGAGTGGCCTATACTATACAACAGGAGTGGCCTATACTGTACAACAGGAGTGGCCCATTATTACAACCCAGGAACAAGAAGGCCTATTATCCTGGGTGTAAAGGGGAGCAAGGAGCAGAACAAACACAGCTGAATGACTTTGAATTATATTTTCCTTCAATTGCAGTTATAAGTATTTGCAAGTAGGTACACTATATAGAGTTGGAAATATATGTGCACCACACAGTGAATCAATAGGTAAAGACACAGCCTGGAGACAGAATGGACAACCATGTTCAACCAGCTCTGTAATGGAAGTGACAAGGTGGAAAAGTGAGTGGTGACCACGTCACCTCCACAATTGCCACGCCCACCTTCTCATTGGCTGAACCTAGGTACTGATCTGATGATGGGACCCCATCGTCCGACACTTAGCACTCAGTTCGCCGGTTGGGAAGGTAGCCACTTGATGAGGGTGTGCACATGCGCCGAATAAAGGTTATGTACTTTTTGCATGCCACACCCATACTGTACAACAGGTGTGGCCCATACTGTACTGCAGGGGTGGCCCATATTGTACCTCAGGGGTGGCCCATATTGCACCTCAGGGGTGGCCCATACTGGACCACAGGAGTGGCCCATACTGTACTGCAGGAGTGGCCCATACTGTACAGCAGGGGTGGCCCTTACTGTACAGCAGGGGTGATGCATACTGTACAACAGGGGTGGCCCATACTGTACAGCAGGGGTGGCCCATACTGTACAGCAGGGGTGACCCATACTGTACAGCAGGGGTGACCCATACTGTACAGCAGGGGTGACCCATACTGTACAGCAGGGGTGGCCCATACTGTACAGCAGGGGTGGCACATACTGTACAGCAGGGGTGGCACATACATACTGTACAGCAGGAGTGGCACATACATATTGCACAGCAGGGGTGGCACATGCATACTGTACAGCAGGGGTGGCACATACTGTATAGCAGGGGGTGGCACATACATACTGTACAGCAGGGGGTGGCACATACATACTGTACAGCAGGGGTGGCACATACATACTGTACCACAGGGGTGGCCCATACTGTACAGCAGGGGTGGCCCATACTGTACAGCAGGGGTGGCCCATACTGTACAGCAAGAGTGGCACATACTGTACAGCAGGGGTGGCACATACATACTGTACAGCAGGGGTGGCACATACATACTGTACAGCAGGGGGGGTGGCACATACCGTACCGCAGGGGTGGCACATACATACTGTACCGCAGGGGTGGCCCATACTGTACAGCAGGGGTGGCCCATACTGTACAGCAGGTGTGGCCTATACTGTACAGCAGGGGTGGCACATACATACTGTAGAGGAGGGGTGGCACATACATACTGTATCGCAGGGGTGGCCTATACTGTACAGCAAGGGTGGCACATACTGTACAGCAGGGGTGGCACATACTGTGCAGCACAGGTTGCACATACTGTACAGCAGGGCTGGCACATACATACTGTTGAAGATTGAGACACTTAGGCAACAGGTGTTGCTTAAGTACAGGGGTGGCACATATATACTGTACAGCAGGGGTGGTACATACTGTACAGCAGGGATGGCACATATTGCACAGCAGGGGTGGCACATACCATACTTTGCAGCATATAATGCACGTTTTTTTCACAACTTGACCCTCAGAATCTCCCTGCAGCTTTATGAGGGTCAGGCTTGGGGGCCAATCTGGGAACTTGGTATCGCCCCCTTCTTAAACTTTTCACTATCCAAAACATAGACCACGTTATTGAGGTTAGGGTCCCTTGTGTAGTTCTACGTCATGTGCTCAGCACACTTGGATAAGCTGTTAATGGTAAATTTTGACATAGATTTGAGAAAATAGGTTTGTGCAGTGAGTGTACACAGTATATAAAAAAAATCCTGCATGATGGGAAAAGCAAAGGTACAACAGTGTGAATGGTTTAACCACTTCACTGGCTGTGCCTTAGTACTATGGCTTTGAGCTCACTGGCCATGCTGTAGTACTATGCCATGAGCTCAGCTCACTCAGATAAGCTGTGAGTGATAAATTTGGGCCTAGATATGAGAGAATGGATCTGCGCAGTAACGGTGCACCATATAAAAAAAATCCTGCAGCACGCAGTGCATAATGAGAAAAAACTGCAGCTGTGTTTTAGGTTTAAAATAGCAACACTGGTGTATTTTTGTGTGGTTTTATGGTTGTGTTTTCAGTTTCTTGGTCTTTCTTGATAGAATGGAAGATATTACAGGAATAGAAATGATATTGATTGGTTTCAGGACTGAAAATAGCTTGAAATTGAGCTCAAAACAGCAGAAATGTTCACTTTTTGCCAATATTTAAGAGTAAACAAATCAAATCACTCATCCAACACACATCCAAGTGGTGGATTTGATATGCATTCATGAATGCTCTGATATTATTTATACAATCACAATATTGCATAACAATACATCTTCTATTTTTTTGTGAATGAAAATTCTTTGTGTGAATAAAAAATCAATATGGAATTCATGTGTAAACCCTGAGAATGTAACTACTGAACAGAGGAAATGTTAGTGCCAGGAATGCCTTCATTTATTCTGGACCCTATTTTGAAAATTTTGTGAAATTGGCCAAATTACCAATTTCTGATCACTTTATTGGGTATGTGAAATAGTTGATTGGGGAATTTCTTGTGCTCACTTGGTAAAATGGAAGACATATTAGTGAACAGCTAAGAATTTGATCGACTGGAGCAATGTAATTAGCCTAAAATAGGCCTCAAAGTGGGTAGAATCGCTGATGTGTATATGTCGCTGACACAGCAAAATTCGTGAGTGTAATTTCATCAGTATTTCATCAAATCTTGTACTTTTTGTTTTATTACCTAAAGAAAAATTATCTACCATTTCATAAGAAAAAAAATAATTTTTGAAAATTCTTGGATACTGTGGACAAGTTTTAGGTCCTGGGTCTGGACAGTGAAAGGGTTAAATAGCGATTTTGA
>NC_091333.1:17048692-17058692 GCF_038502225.1 Cherax quadricarinatus
CATACGGTATATGTTCATCTTCTCTTTCCTTTGTTTCTTATTTAATAAGTGTTATTTCCTTAGTTTCTTAATAAGTGATATTTCCTTACCAATTAGGTCAGCCTGGTCTGATGGTTGGAGACAACTGTGAGTCAGTGAATCCCGGAACCATTAACAGATGTAACATAAAGGGTCCAAGAACTTACAATACCCTCCTTTCAAAGTTGAGGGAAAATTATAGATTCCCATCAAGTTTTATGGAAAACATCATAAATTACTGACATCTGTTCTTGGTTGAACCAGCTGTGCTGTTACAAAATGTAGCTGACAACAAAAGTTAAAGCCTCCAAGTGGAAGTTAGGCAGGGTCTTACTGGAGGTGTCTGTTAAGCCAGTTTATGGCTAAATAGGCCATTGGTAGTAATAGCTTGTCTGACCAGGTGACCATCAGTGAAATCTGACCTCAAGATGGGCTGTGAAAGTAGATAAACTTCCAGGACCATGAAAGTTATGTCCTGAATGGTACTAAATGTCACCCATATTATTGGCATTACAAATGCTAGTACATTCTGCATGCTGATGATGGTGGTGTTAAAAGCTTGTAGATGTGTCTTGTGTATTGATGTATCTCATGTTACTGATATGTCTTACGTTGTTGATGGTATAATTTTGTAGATGTTGATGAATCTTGTGTTACAGGCATATTGATTTTTCACAGATGAATTGATTATCTTGTGTTGTTGGTATTACAAGCATGTAGATGTGTCTTAAGTGTTGCTGGTGTTGCAATAATCTTGGTGTGTACTGTGTGTTGCTGGTGTTAAGAGTGTTAAATGCACAGGAATCTTCTCTTGGTATTGTGAGTATGCACAACAGTTTCTTCTCTACAATAGGAACTAACCAGAACAGTAGTTACCCAAATAATTCCTACTTGGCTCCATCTTCATCCACTGAAATAGCGTCAGTCATTTAATCATTAACCCTTAAACTGTCAGCAGCTCTCAAATTGAAACCCCCTTCCATTTCAGCATTTTTTTAAATTAATAAAATAATGTTAGTTTTTTTTTTTAAAGTTAATGGCACCAAAAGCGTTAAATTGATGTAACACTTCTGGAATTACACAGGTACAAAGTGTAGTCAGGGAGCAATTAGGCAAATTTCTGTTGCATTTTGCCCAATTTGAGGCCTATTTTAGGTCAATTCCACTGCTCAAACTTACTCAGTTCCTAGCTATTTCTCTAGTATGCCTTCTATACTGTCCATGGCTCACAAGAAACTGCCCAGTGAACCATCAGAACCATCATATTAAGCACTGTAATTTGGCCAGTTTTACAACAAATTCCAGTTTAAAGAGAGTCCAAAACAAACACTGTAGGTATTCTTCTGTTCAGTGTTCCTAGGCCTCCCTTTTGTATCTTTTTGAATTCCTTGTCACAAAAAAAAAATCCAATTTTTTGGTCAATAAACTGTAACCAAGAATGCATTGTCGTAATTTAAGCTATGCCAATAGTTAAAGCAGATCGCATAAAAATGCATAAAACAGACGAGAGGTAGGAGGTCCCTACCTTTTCCTAGGAAAATCACCTAAAATTGACCATTTTGATGCCCATCTGTAACCACTTTTATGTACAGTACTATATAAGAGTGAGTAAAAATATACAGTGGAACCTCTACTTACGAATGCATCCACGTGTGAGTTTTTCCAGATACGAGCAGCTGCTCAATTGACTTTTTGCTTCCAGATGCGAGCGGGCCTCAAGGGAGGTTAATTGACACTGGTTAGGGGGCTCTTGCTCTTGATCTAGGGAATTGGATCTCAGTTGTTTGTTGGACTATCTTATTGAAACTGGGGCAATGTATGATGAAAAGATGCTTCTAAACGTGGACCAAAAATGAAAGAAATCGGACTATAAATAACGGAATTCACTTCTCAGTCATTAGCCTCCCCTTAGTGGTGTATTTTCGTTTGGTTTTTATGGTTGTATTCTCGTTTTGTTTGGTCTCATGTGATAGAATGGAAGATATACTACAAAAATAAACATGATTTTAATTGGTTTCACGAAAAGTACCTTGAAATTGAGCTCAAAATAGCATAAGTGTTCGATTCTTTGACGATATCAGTGGTAGACATCATGAGGTAGCAGTGGCAGACAACATGAAGTAGTAGTGGCAGACAACATGAAGCAGCAGTGGCAGACAACATGATGTAGCAGTGGCAGACAACATGAAGCAGCAGTGACAGACAACATGAGGTAGCAGTGGCAGACATCATGAGGTAGCAGTGGCAGACAACATGAAGCAGCAGTGACAGACAACATGAAGCAGCAGTGGCAGACAACATGAGGTAGCAGTGGCAGACAACTTGAGGTAGCAGTGACAGGTAACATGAAGCAGCAGTGGCAGACTTCATGAGGTAGCAGTGGCAGACAACATGAAGCAGCAGTGGCAAAGTGTAGCCTTACCCTGAAAGAAGTAAGGCAACATGGCTTCCGAAACTTTGTCTGCGAACAACTCAGAGGGAATTAAGCACTTCGATTTTGAGGAAGACGTCATCTGTACAGTTAATGTTTCAGAACCTGACCGCCTATGGTCTCGACTTAATTGGAAACATGAGCGCCTCCAATGGCCTGGTTTCTGACAATAAGAGCAAGTTGGGCCTCTTCTTGATGTATCTCTCTCGTAAGATGGTCTTCCTTTACCATTACTATGGACGATATTCGAGTAGGCTTTTGCTGAATGAGGAGAGGTCTGCTGATCCATTTTCCTAGGAGAGAAAGGCTGACTCTTAGGAGAACATAACCTGGCTTTCTCTCTAGACCCTTTTTCCTTGGTCAATTGAGAGGTTATCTCGAAGTGATCAGCTAGAGAAGCAGAGGCCAACACATCTGCAGTCTGGTGTTCGATAACAAAGGAGCGTAGTACAGCGCCCGTCAGAGAGTTCTGAAATTCTTCTTGCAAGATCAACTGTATCAGACGCTCCATAGTATCACACCCAGATGACCTCAACCATCGCTCTAGAGCCACCTTCTTTTGCCGGGCAAATTCTACCCAGGTTTGACCAGGCAGTCTTCGTAGAGAGCGGAAGGTGCGCTGATAACTTACAGGAAGTAAGTCATACTCCTTTAAAATGATCTTCTTAACTGCCTCGTAATCTGCATACTTGTCATATGGGAGAGCTGCAGCACATGATTGAGCCTTACTCATAAGTGTGGTGTGAAGTAAGGTAGCCCAATGTTCACGAGGCCATCTCATCCCTCGTGCCTGATTCTCAAATGTGTCAAAGTAAGTGTCCAAATCGGTTTCACAAAACCTGGGCACTAATGAGGCAGCCCTGTGCAGGTCAAAGGTCAAGGTTTGAGTAGCAGACGACTTACTCTTTTCTTCCTCTTTTTGCCTCTCGAATCTGACGTTTTCCCTCTCGAACTCTTCTTTATACAGCAGGCGCTGGGATTCCAGTTGCTCTGTTTGCAACTTTATAAGATGTTCCAGACGTTGAAAGTGTTCGAGTGTGAGAGGAGTCAAAGGTACTGGAGGAGTGGGAGGAGTGTGTCCCTCTAGGGCGTCTAGGCGAAGCTTGGGACGAGCTCCACCTCCGGTCGCCCCCACATGACCAGGGCTAGCTAATGGGCTCTCATTACACGAATCAGGTGGCACGTTGTCCCGAGACATAGCCTCTGCTCCCAAAGTGAGGCCTTCAAATGAAGCCACCAAATGAGCTACTCCTAGGGACAAAGATTCCTCCGAGGGTGTCTTGCCATGCGAGTCCAACCTCGGGACAGTGTCAGAGGGCTGAGAAAACAATATGTTCTGTATTATAGAACGGACGGTACTCGCTATATAACGATTGTTATATGAAACTCCTAAATATCTAGGAACTTGCCAGCATTGTTGTAGTGGTAAAAACCTTCAGCGTATCTGGAGTCAAGTCCTTCACCAACTGTGATATGTCACGATCCATGGTCAAAAAGTTAAAAGCTCCCGGACAGGCCCCCCACTTGTTACGGTTCGAATCTTAATCTTTAGCCAGGTTAGTGCACTCCGTAACAACACACTTCATAGAATGAGAGGATATGGTTCCAAACTTAGAAATGTAAGGCACAAATAATAGTTACTCAGTCTTTTCTAGTTTCTTTTTATTTAAAAGCTTAAATACTTTAGATATTCATAAATATCTATTAAATATCACTTTGTCAGAAACTTTCATTCACACAAGAGAACTCTTAAATAGAATGTACATCATAGACCCCCTCTAGAGACTATGTCAGTATGGTCACTACACTCGATAATGATCAGAGGAATATTACTGCTTCCTCAATAGTAACATTACTTGTGTGCAAGTACATGTATTGAGAATTAACACTTTCGCTGAGTAACTCCCTGGCATAAGGAATATATCACAAAGTTCTAAGCTTGACACTGGTCGTCACATCGTAACTTGAAGGTAACAGTATATAATTGTCCGCAGACTTCACTTCACAATAAACCACGAGCTGATTCAGGAGTTTCTATAACACAATTCTCTATCCAAGTGAGAACAAGGCAGAGTACTAGGAGGGTAGCTCAGTCAATGCACACTGAGTCGGCGGAGAGAGTGAACTGCAACAGACAGTTAATCCCTTCATGACATCAACTCGTCAAAAGGGGGAGAGGGTAGGGCGGTGCGAACTACCCACCAATGGACATACCTTGTTATAAACCTTAGCCAGGTGTACCTACCTAACACATTACTCAAGATAGATATATATATATATATATATATATATATATATTATAAATATATAATATATATATATATATATTTATATATATATATATATATATATATATATACATACATACAGTGGACCCCCGCTTAACGATCACCTCCAAATGCGACCAATTATGTAAGTGTATTTATGTAAGTGCGTTTGTACGTGTATGTTTGGGGGTCTGAAATGGACTAATCTACTTCACAATATTCCTTATGGGAAAAAATTCGGTCAGTACTGGCACCTGAACATACTACTGGAATGAAAAAAGTTCGTTAACCGGGGGTCCACTGTATATATATATATATATACAGTGGACCCCCGCATAACGATTACCTCCGAATGCGACCAATTATGTAAGTGTATTTATGTAAGTGCGTTTGCACGTGTATGTTTGGGGGTCTGAAATGGACTAATCTACTTCACAATATTCCTTATGGGAAAAAATTCGGTCAGTACTGGCACCTGAACATACTACTGGAATGAAAAAAGTTCGTTAACCGGGGGTCCACTGTATATATATATATATATATATATATATGTGTGTGTGTGTATATATATTTATATATATATGTATATATATTTACATATATATGTATATATATATCTGTATATATATATACATGTATATATATATATATGTATATATATTTACATATATATGTATATATATATATGTATATATCTTTATGTATATGTATGTATATATATATATGTATAATATATATATATATATATATTGTATATATATTTATATATATATATGTATATATATTTATATATATAAATATATATATATATATATATATATATATATATATATATATATATATATATATATATATATATACAGTGGACCCCCGGTTAACGATATTTTTTCACTCCAGAAGTATGTTCAGGTGCCAGTACTGACCGAATTTGTTCCCATAAGGAATATTGTGAAGTAGATTAGTCCATTTCAGACCCCCAAACATACACGTACAAACGCACTTACATAAATACACTTACATAATTGGTCGCATTCGGAGGTGATCGTTATGCGGGGGTCCACTGTATATATATATACAGTGGACCCCCACATACCGATTTTAATCCGTGCAAGAGGGCTCATTGGTATGCGAAATAATCGGTATGCGAATGAATTTTCCCCATAAGAAATAATGGAAATCAAATTAATCTGTGCAAGACACCCAAAAGTATGAAAAAAAAATTTTTGCCACATGAAATATACATTTTCCTACACACAAAGAGAAGGATACATGCACAATAGTAGAGTAGTACATGCACAGTATATATTGTGCATGTACTAGTCTACTAAATGAAGAATAAATGACACTTACCTTTATTGAAGATGCAGCAATGACTGATGAGACACTGTGTCCTGGGAGTGCCTTTTCCTCCTGAGTACTGTAGGTCCTGTTTGGTATTTTCTTCCAGAACATGCCTTATCACACTGTGTATGTCACTACGATTCTTAAATCTCTCAAACCAACCTTTGCTGGCTTTAAATTCACCAATATGAGCACTAGTTCCAGGCATTTTTCCCTGTTCACCTGGGTGTTAGTCGACTGGTGTGGGTTGCATCCTGGGAGACAAGATTAAGGACCCCAATGGAAATAAGTTAGTCTTCGATGACACTGACTTTTTTGGGTTATCCTGGGTGGCAAATCCTCTGGGGTTAATTGTTTCTTGGTATATTCTCAATAAGCCACACCAACAACAGTGCTACAGCAGCAGCAGACGATGCTACAGCAGCAGCAGACGATGCTACAGCAGCAGCAGCAGCTGACAGTGCTACAGCAGCAGCAGACGATGCTACAGCAGCAGCAGACGATGCTACAGCAGCAGCTGACAGTGCAGCAGCAGCAGGAGCTGTACCACCAATAGTAGCGATGGTTGATTGGGGTTTATTATACAACCTGGCCAGCTCGGAGACACGCACTCCACTTTCATACTTATCAATGATCTTTTTCTTCATCTCTATAGTAATTCTCACCCTTATTGCTGTAGGGTTGGCACTAGAAGCTTTCTTGGGGCCCATGGTCACTTATTTTCCAGATAAAATCACCAAAAACACTGTAATACGAAATGTTACGATTGTATGCTTGGATGCTACCGCGGAGGCTGGCTGGTAAACAATGCCACCGGCGGAACATGTGAGGCTGGCTAAGGCACACATTGGACGCGTCTCGGACGAACAGCGGTGAGCGGGTTTTTGAGCGGTATGCGAGGCAAAATTTTTGCGATTAAAGTGAGCGGTATGCGGAATAAACGGTATGTGATGCCAACGGTATGCGGGGGTCCACTGTATATATATATACATATATATATATATATATATACATATATATATATATATATATATTATATATATATATATATATATATATATATATATACAGTAGACCCCCGGTTAATGATATTTTTTCACTCCAGAAGTATGTTCGGGTGCCAGTACTGACCGAATTTGTTCCCATAAGAAATATTGTGAAGTAGATTAGTCCATTTCAGACCCCCAAACATACACCTACAAACGCACTTACATAAATACACTTAAATAATTGGTCACATTCGGAGGTAATCGTTATGCGGGGGTCCACTGTATATGTATATTTATATATAGTATATATATATATATATATATATATATATATATATATATATATATATATATATATATATATTTATATTTATATATATATACACATCATACCCGGGTATATTCCTAAATCAGATAATATTATAAACTAGTGGAATCTTTAATTTAGCTAATATTAAAGAAACCCCGAGTATAATATTAAGTGGATAATACATATAAATTAATCTCATTATGACCTTGGTCATAACAGAGAGTCTTCCTATATGGCTGAGGGACATGACTAAGTGTAAAGGATACAGCACCAAGTATTAAAACCTCAGTAAGTGTGCAAATATATATATGATAATCTTTCATGTTATGTGTTTGTGTTTTGGTACATGTTGTGGGCGAGGGGCAGCATAATGCTGTGAGTAGCACTGTATGTGTGACAGGTCCTTAACACTACCACCCACATCATACTGGGATGGGTGTAATGTTATTCGTGAGATGACATCTCAGCCTTATAAGCCTTCTGCTGTTCTATTATTTTTACAGTTATGTACTTGATAATGTGAGAAATTGCAAAAGTGCTTGGAAGTTCACTATTTTTTTTACAGTGGTTGTTTTGCATACACGCACACACACATGCATTCGCCTTTAACCCTTAAACGGTCCAAACTTATATATACGATCACGCGAGTAGCGCCCCAAACATATATATATATGTTTTCTTTGTCATTCATTCAACATTGCCACGATAAGCCTGAGTTACCTAGACATGAGAGAATGGGTGTGCGCACTCACTGTGTGCCATATTAAAATAATTGGGATGCCTGGGTACCATATGGTCTTTTTTCCTTTTAACCCTTTCAGGGTCCAAGGCCAAAATCTGAAGTCACGCACCAGTGTCCAAGAAATTTTGAAAAAAAAAAATTGTTTTTTCTTACAGAATTAAAGAGCATATTTTTATGAAGGTAATAAAACAAAAAAAATTAGAATCTGATCAGTACTTACCGAGATACAGTGCCAAGAAGTTTGTAGAAAATGATGTGGTGGCGGCAACATCGACGAATTCCACATACGCGTATTATATTATTTTGTTGTTTTAGTTGTTTTTTCTTTTCTTTTCCAATTTTTTTCTATTCCTACTAACATTTGGGGCCTGAGAGACCAATACTGTATATAATTGATATATATATACTCACTGTATTGAACACAATAACCGCACTAAAGTTATTATCATATTATTGTTTACCACTGTTGTTTATTACAATAAACATGCACAAATATTGTATAATACTAATGTTCTATCATATATTTACATATTTACAATCACTGGACATGGTTTTAGAACTGCTGGAGCTTGTGGAACTCCTTGAAACAAGGCACCATGCACAGAGGCACCTTACATTCCTCACACATAAACCGAGTGTCTTTGCGTCTTTGTTGCCATCGTTTTGTTTGTGCACAGACAATGCATCTCTTCTGAGCAAATTTCTTTTGAGTTGAAGGAAGCTGTATTATGAAATGATCACCTTCTCTCCTCAAACGCTTGGGTATATTGTGATGAATTCGAGGACCATGTTGTATTGCAGGTGTTGTTACCTGGTACTTCATTATGAGTTGTCTGACAACAGACAAACAAAATTCACCATACGGTGGTCTGTTACCAGTCTTTATTTGGTACATATTATATGCATTCAGCATTGAAATGTCCATGAGATGGAAGAAAAGTTTCATGTACCACTTGTAACTCTTACGAAAACAGTCAACAAAACCAATCTGCATGTCACACTTGTCAACCAAGCGCATGTTTTGTGTATAATCAATCACTGTCACTGGTTTTCGAATACGTTCATTAGTCACTCGATCAACTTTGCCACTGTCTTGCATTTCATTACGGTGAATGGTTGTCAACAATGTGACATCTCGTTTGTCATGCCACCGTAATGCCATGATGTCATTGGCAGTAAACACCTGCACGTCATCACCACGAACACCTGCGTTGAGCCTGGGCATATGTTTACGATTAGAACGCACTGTGCCACACACATCTGTCTTGTTCTCTCGCATGAAATCACTGAGTAATGGGCTTGTGTACCAGTTATCGGTATATAATGTATGGCCCTTACCAAGATAAGGTGCCATCATGTTTCTCACTACGTCACCTGATATACCCAATAACATCTTGGTATCTTTCAATGTTTTACTACCCGTGTATACAACAATATCCAACACCAGGCCACTGTCACAATCACAGAGTACAAACAATTTTATACCAAAGCGGTTCCTCTTGCTCGGTATATACTGCTTGAATGACAGTCTACCTTTGAACAAAATCAAAGACTCGTCAATTACAAGATTCTTGAATGGATAAAAGTATATCCTGAACTTTTGTTTGAGATACATGAAAACATTTCTAATCTTGTATAACCTGTCACTTCTGTCAGGCCTGGTTTTGTCAGAGAAGTGCAACATACGTAACAGTAAGATAAACCTGTTCACTGGTATTATTTTACTGAAGGATGGGGTACAAATTAGCCGATCTGTGGACCAGTATGCTTTTATATTATGCTTTTAGACGTGAGGCATAAGCATTATTGTTGCAAAAAGCAAATACATTTCTGCAACAGTCGTCTCTTTCCACCTGTGTAGTCTTGACTGTGGTGATAAGATCGTATTTGCCATGGTGTACT